>NW_021940682.1:34718669-34955805 GCF_001715985.3 Manacus vitellinus | reverse complement strand
CACACCTGGAGTACTGTGTCCAGTTCTTGGCCCCTCAGTTCAGGAAGGATATTGAGGTGCTGGAGCAGGTCCAGAGAAGAGCAACAAGGCTGGTGAAGGGACTTGAGCACAAGTCCTATGAGGAGAGGCTGAGGGAGCAGGGGCTGTTTGGCCTGGAGAAGAGGAGGCTCAGGGGAGACCTCATCACTCTCTACAACTACCTGAAAGGAGGTTGTAGTCAGGTGGGGGTCAGTCTCTTCTCCCAGGCAACCAGCAGTAGGACAAGAGGGCATGATCTTAAGCTGTGCCAGGGGAAGTTAGGTTGGATATTAGGAAGAAATTTTTTAGAGAGGATAATCAGGCATTGGAATGGGCTGCCCAGGGAGGTGGTGGATTCTCCGTCCCTGGAGGTTTTTAAGATGAGACTGGATGTGGCACTTAGTGCCGTGGTCTAGTAACCGCAGTGGTGTTGGATCAAGGGTTGGACTTGATGATCTCAGAGCTCTTTTCTGGTCTACTGACACTTGACAGGATGTACCTATCTCAGAAGGGGGAAAGAGTTCTAGCACGGGAGCTAGCAGGGCTCATTGGTAGAGCTTTAAACTAGCTTGGAAGGGGGAAAGGAACAAAATCAGGCTGGTCAGTGATGAGCGATGGGGCAGTGTGCCAAAACTTGAGGAGATGAGGGTTCAAGGATCATTCCATGGGATCCCTCAGTCTGCTTCACAAGATGCTGGTTACAATGTACCACTCCTGAAATGTGTGTACACCAGTGCACACAGCATGAGGAACAAACAAGAGGAACTCAAAGCTTTGGTCCAGTCCCAGAGATTTCACATCACTGGCATAATTGAAACCTGGTGGGATGAGACCTGTGACTGAAGTGCCCTGTTGGATGGTTACAGGCTCTTTGGGAGGTTTAGGCAGGGCAGAAGAGGCAGAGGGGTGGCACTGTAACAGAAGGGTTAGAATGTATGGTGCTCACAGCTTGCAATGGCACCACTGAGAGCCTCTGGGTAAGAATCAAGGGGGCAAACAAATAATGTGGATATCATTGTGGGACAGTGCAAAATATAAATGTGCTGTTTTGTAGACTCTGAATATGGCCTGTCTTTGGTCAAAAATCTATATCATGCTTCTAACTATATGTTTTCTTTGTTTCCTTGATTTGATTACACATTGAACCTAAAAGTAAGTATTCTCACACAGAGGGCAAGTAAAGAATTGTTTCCACATATTTTTTTAATTTTATTTTGTTACATATTTTTAATTCTTTTGAAAAAAATAAGAGATTTTTAAAATTGTGAAAATTATCAAAAACAAAGGTATTCTTCTATTTTTTAAAAACTTATTTGGTATTTTTCTCTTTGCTTGGTCAGTTTTTCCCCTGTTTGGCCAGTGAACCGAAAAATCAATTACAGACACAGCAGTAATTCCTATGTCCTCAGTGGTGACCATGAGGCATGACACAGTTGTGGTTCATGTCAGCAAAGGCACTCATGTTGCTTTATTTTCAGATGACACATGGAGTCGTACTATAGAATCAGCAGGAAAAAACTGCCAACTTTGTGCTGTCTTATTCTACATTATCACAGAATCACAAAATCACAGGATGGGTAAGGTTGGAAGGGACCACAGTGGGGCTCCACCCTTTTGATAACCTCCCTTCAGATACTTACATACATTGTATATACACAAGCTGTCTATGAGCCAGTGGTGTGCCTCTGAGGCCAGGAATGCCAATGGTATCCCAGGGTGCATTAGGAAGACACTGCCAGAAGTTTGAGGGAGGTGATCCTGCCCCTCTACTCAGCCCTAGTGAGGCCACATCTGGAGTGCTGAGTCCAGTTCTGGGCTCCTCAGTACAAGAGAGACATGGAACTCCTGGAGTGGGTCCAATGGAGGGCTAAGAACGTAATTAAGGGATTGGAGCATCTCTCTTAGGAGGACAGGCTGAGAGAGTTGGACCTGTTCAGCCTTGAAAGGAGATGACTGAGAGGGAACTTCATCATATTTCATATCATATTTCCATACAAATATTTCTGAAACCCCTACAAACACACCTCATTGACAGGTCCTTGAGGTCTTATTTACAGCATTCATGTTTCCAAGACTCAGCTATAGTCATTAAAAGTCACTTGGTCACCTTGGCAATGAAAAGTCCAGATAGACTATGCTCTACTTGCAGCAGTAGAAAATCAGTTTAGGTTAGAAGTAGAGCATTGCTTTTCATTTCTGTTTTACCATGATATATATGTCTTGCATCTTGAGACAGGTTCTTAGATGAATTGTTAAAAAAATCAGAGCTGACTGCTTGGAATTTTTGCAGTGCCACCTGTGGGCAACATGTACACAGAAAATGTTGCTAACTGCACCTCCTCTCAGACTTCTTGGTTTCACTGTGGTATTTTCAATCCTGAGAGGACCATTTTAAAATCACAAGAATAATTGTTGTGTTTATTCTTCAGATGTTAGCCCAGCTCCTCTAGCATGCAATTAACCCAGTTAGTCCACTTGGGTAAAGGATGATGAACAGAGTTCATATGACAATACTACGCGGACAGGATCTCTGGTAGCCTTTAAAACCTGAGATAATGAATGGATTGTCATAGTCACATTGCCAAGCATAATCTTCTGCACAGTGCCAAAGAAAAGTCTCATCCATCAGCTTGTCTGCCAGTCATCAGTTATAGCCATCTGTGTGTGAAGACATTTTCCCTTTTGGAAAAAATCAATGAAAACTACAATGTAAGTGTTCTCCTGAGAAAAGCTCACTAATGAACCTGTGAGATCCAGCCTCAGACATTGCCATACCAAAACCTACACACTGAAATGGACTGAAGGATTGAGCTATCTCCACTAAGAGACAAAACGACTCAACAGAATAATGCAGCAGGCTGGTACAGTCCCAGCTGGTCACACAATCTTAACAAACATAAAACCACAGATGAAGCACTTCATGTAGGATCTCTTGGACCTGGAGAGTTTGCAGTTATCTGACTTTATTCTCCTAGCCTTACCAAGACTAATTTTATTCAATAAGTCCTCTGGCAGGAGTGAGCCAGTATTAAATAAGCTTATCTCCTCTCTCTCACGAAAGTCAGAGCCTTTTTATGGCAAGGGTTACAAATGACTACTTCATGCCAAACTTTCAGCCAAAGACACAGGAACTCAAAACACAACTCATTTTTTGAAGGATAATTCCTTCTCCACATGACCCCCCTCAGCCTAGAGTGTAGCCCTCCCTAGGTCTGGCTTTCATTTTTGAAATTAGATGATTTCTAGGTTCACAAAACCCCAGAGACTTCAGAGATAAGATCACAAGCAGGATCATTTAGGATTTTGCAGCTCTTTATATGTCAGCTCACTGGAAGAGAAGAGGTTTCTTCACATTAACCCAGTCATCAGAAGGAGCTGAGTTCCCTGGCTGCAGGCTGCCTGCCCCACCTCTCACTGCAAGTGCCCAGAGTGAAGCCACTCCACTGCAGCCACCCCGTTCATTGGGCAGCAGAGCAGATGAGATGATGATGACAGCAGCAAAGCTGCGTGTTTCCTTATGGGACAAAAATGAAGCCCCTTTTCTTTTTGCAAGCAACACATTTCCCATATTTCTTCTCTAGCAGCTGCAGGCTGACATGATCCACAAGAGGAGCTTGTGTAGAGCTGGTAGAGAAACATCCAGGGCAAGGCGCAGTTTATAAATATCACAAGAAGTCAAAAGCCCCAGTATCTCTGAGGTTGTTATCAAACATGTTAAGCAAATGATATATTAAAGTGTGCAGACATTTTGTAAATTACCAGGCTGAGACTTGAGATTACTAATTATATGATTTCACAGAGAAAAAAGACCAATCCAGCTCTCAGGCACTCAAAAGAACATTTGGCACAAAGACTTTTTATTCTCTCATATGCTCTCTGTGGGCCTTCTGCCAAATACCTCGACTCAGTAAGAAGCAGTAGCACTTGTCTCAGAGCAACCTTCAGCATTTGACAGAATACAATACCCCCACAATTCCTCCTCAGTCTCAGAGCTTCAGAAGCCTGTAGTTTACACAGTTATGGGGAATATATTTCCCCTGTTTCCTTAGATGACTCATTATTGATTTTCTTTTCTTTACAGCTGACCCAAATGGTCCCAGGGTACATCGTACTAGATGACAAATTAACATGTTCTGAGGGATGTATCAAGAAAAAAAAAGAAAAGAAAGGGTTTTTCTACCTCCTCGTGTTTGATTGACCCTCTGGCAAAACACCCTCACCCTAAGTAGCAGCTTAAGAAAAGTACTGTGTAAGGAAGTCTCTATGAAATAGGATTAATATAACAAGGTGGGGAGGTAAATTCAGTAGTGCTTTTGAACTGCCTGCTTTCAGGCTTCTCATGCTTATTAGAAAATCTCAAACACCTCAGTGGACTTTAGGTGCCTATACAGAGAAAACAGCAGAAGCCCAGGCAAGGGCAACCATAATTTTCCAGAAGAAGGGTGCAGCTGTGTCCCTGCGCTATATTTCCATTGCAATGTACATCTCATGTGTGATCTTGCTTCTAAAATTAAAGACACCTTTTACTAGACCAGATTGTTCAGAGCTCCATCCAATCTGGCCTTAAACACTTCCAGGAATGGGGCATCCACAGCTTCTCTGGGCAACCTGTTCCAATTCCTTATCACCCTCACAGTAAAGAATTTGTTCCTAATATCTAATCTAAACCTACTCTATTCAGTTCGAAACCAGTCCCCGTTGTCCTGTCACTACATTCTCCTATAAAAAGTCCTTCTCCATCTTTCTTGTAGGTCATAGATCTCACTAATAAGATGGTCAATTGAAATGTAAGCACCCAAATGTCACCACGAATTCCATTATCAAAGTATTTATGTGTTATTTCACTTTTTAAAAAATTATGCTTAGCACTCCTTATTCACCCCATGCTAAGATTTTTCAAGCTTTGAAAAGCAACAGTTCCCCAAAATTATTTTGAAAATCTTTAATAAATTCTACCAAATAAAGAAGTTAAGGGAAAGCCTTAAAGTATATAGCACAAAGATAATTTTCTAAGGATGAATATGAACATCACTTGTGTAATATCTGTATTGAAGAATTTTATGCTGCATCAAATCTAGAATACATGCTCTAGAAGCACTGTGGGACTTAAGTGGTGACCTGATTGAAACCAGTCAGTGAGGTCAAGTTAGAGTTCTGAAAATCCTGTCAATGTCAAGATTCTCATTGGGCAAAGTTTTTCCAAACATAATATTCAGAATACTGAGTCACTCTCTATCCCTATTCTGTACAGAAAGACATTTATGTACACCTGTGCACCCATTCACCTAGAAAGTATATTTAAATGGAAATATAAGATACTGAAAATACTTAACATTCTTATGTGTGTATACATTCATCACATAAATATGTGATGAAATTTAACGTAACTTATCTATAAAAAGCATTTAATTTTTGAAATTCCACCTTTTAAAAGCTCTGTAAGATTTTTGCTTGCTTGCTTGCTTGCTTGCTTGCTTTGATCGGCAACGGCTGGTTGGCTCGTTGCTATTTTACACACAGAGTTTTAGTTGGTGTGTCAATATTTTTTTATTTCAGGTTTGTTTTGGCTTTGTTTTTCCTCATCTTATCTATTGTCAAGACTGAATAGAATGTACTAATTTTCTTTAATTTTGTAATGTATTTTTACAATACATCACATTCCAATTTGCATCTCTGTAATGCATTTTTACTTAACCTGACAGGTAAACCAAATTATCAAATACACCTTGAAATATTTCTTCCACAAATCGCAGGCACATATATGCATACTCACCTTCCTGAAAACTATGTAACTGGGGTTTTTTTCTTGTTCCTTTTTACATCTCTGACTTCTAGGACTTCCCCACAGTCTGTCAGACTGCCCCATGTGTTAAGAGAAATCCATAGGATGTCTCAGCACACAGTTCACTGTCTGAAAGAAAGATCTTAATTTTAAGTTTTAGCTTGCTTCTGTAGAGCCCCAGGCAAGCTCTCTGAAGTGCGGAGTCAGGAGGGGAACTTAACTCAGGCCTTTAGAAAAAGCTGCTAACAAGGCACATGTCTAGTACTGTGAAATGCCCTCTTTTGGAGTGATCTCCCCTGCTACAACCTTCTCTCTACATTATTGATTCCATATAAATAGCAAGTCTCTAAGCCATGGGCATGATGAATCATTAAGGATCTGGACAGTCTATGGATGGCCTGGGAAGAGGCTGGCTATTCTTCAAGACAGAGGAAAAGAAAGCACATTTCAACAAGCCAAGTAAAAGAGGAGAAACTACTAAGAGAGCCATTCAGAGCAGTGCAATCAAGAATATTTTTGCTCAAGGATTCCCAGTAGATAATACTTTCAGATATCTCTTCGTGCTGAAAAAGCATCTTTTAAGATGCTCTTAGCAGACTCCCTGGCATTTGTTTCTGAAGGAACTCTTGTCAGTAGAAGCTGTTGATAGGAAACATATATACCCACCCTCATTGCTATCCAAAGTCAGAAGGTGCAAAAATGTCACAGTTCCCAGAGCTCCAGAAACGTGCTTTGTAAAAACTGTCAGGTAACAAAAGCATCTGAAGCAATTCACGTCTTCAAGAAAAATCTATTCAAAACAAAGATATGGAGGGAGTGTTGGAATTCATAACTATTCAGGGACTTTTTCAGGGAATGGAGACATGGCTTTATGGTTGCTATCTTAATCCCGTATCTCTGTGGAAGTTCATACATTGCACACAGGGAAGAGGCCATGCCAGGCCAGCTCAGGATCCCTTTCCCTTACTGCCTATCCGTGCAATATGCCAGGCACCTTGTGTATCTATACCACTGCTGAGACACAAGTATAGAGCACAGCAGAGCTTGCTGGGCAGCTCTTGGGTATGAGTTTTCTGAGATCATAAAAAGCACATCTGGAGCAAAACACAAGCAAATTATTAGTAAACTAACTTTGCGTTACCCCAGAGAGGTCAAGCCTCCTGCATTGGACATGAGACTCACAAACCAGCCAAGTAACTGTGCCTCCTGCCATGGAACAGAGGTAAGGCTATGGTGCCGTGCTGTTGCTGCTGAAAGGGCTGGTGAAGGAGCCACTGCTCAAGGCAAGCTACCAAACAGGTCCAGCTCCCACAGCTCCTCCTCTGCCATGTTACCCAACACCCAGATTCATCATTCTCCCACAAGAGCCAGAGCAATGCTTCTGCAGACACCAGGAATGAGGCACCGTCCAAGGTGTTATGTCAGTGCCAAAGACTGGTCATGCCAAAGGGAGATTCTGAAGAGGTATCCACAGTTCTCACATCTTTCTAACCACTTGAAAAGATGGAGCAGGAGGGGAAGGAGAGTGGTAGGCCCTCAGGGAGAAATGAAAATTTAAAAAACAATAAATACATTTAATAGTTGAATTTTAATGCAACTATTGCTAAAAGGAACTTGCAAGGAAGACTAAATATAAGAGACAAATGACCACCTGCACATAAAATCATAGCATCCACATACTGGTTGTATACATTTTTATGACTGCATATTCTTTCATCTTTTTGCTAGTTTAATGTAGAATTTTCCTCTCAGAGGTCAACATTAGAACCTCAAAACCTCAGCCCTCAGACTGCACTGAAGAGTGATTTTTAGTTAAATAACAGAGAGACCAGCAGATTGGGTAGCAGTTGTTATCTGTGGGCTATTTGGACTTTTTCAAAGTCCCAGGTGTGAAGCTGAATGCTATATACAATATATAGTAGTGTACTGTATTTGTCTGCCAGTGCCTAACAACATGTCAAAAATGACAGCAGACCATTTACAAATATCCATAGGGCTATGCCTCTTTCTAAGGTTAGATGAAACTGTTATGCAGAAATAACCAATTACCCACAATTCCTTAGGAATATCTACACTGCCTCATGACAAATATTTTTACTACTTTAATTTTAAAATGCACACCAGAAAAATAGATGAACATTAAATAACTGTCCAGGTCCACAGCACTGATACGTTGTGAAGGGAGTCAAGCATAATCTTCTTTAGTGTGTGAAAGACTGTCACAAAAACAGAAAAAAAAATTGCCTTCCCCTTCAATTCACAACTTTAAAAGCTGAACAGCAAGTGGCTAAGCCATAGGATTTGACAAAATGCCATTCATGAGATACCTTGTCTGATCACATACACAAATTTAGCAGGAGTTTTATCTTTATAGGGCTCACAAGTCAGAGGAATCTTCAAAATACTCCTGGTGCATATCCTTCAGGTGCAACTGTAGTTACTGAATTATTGTAAAACAAAATAAAAGGATCAGAAAATCAGAAACTGAAGATGCAGCAGAGTGAACCACCCTTTCCCAAATTCAGTGAGAAGTTAACACCCGATTCTTTATATAAAAATGTTGCATAGTCTAGGACTTCTATGTTGACTGGGTACCTATAATTTCTAAGGACCTAGACACAAAATAGAAAAATAAATATGGGTACTATGAATTTCCTTTTATTTCACACACAACCACTGATATTTGTGGTTTGTGATTGCTCTTCACTTGGATTTTTACTTTAACAAATATGCTGCATAACACAGACGTTATCTGATTATTTCTGATCCTCTGTCCCAGCTCTCCAAGGGAGTCGCATGTTCATCCACATTTCCCTTCTCATACATTTGTTTCTAGAGCCTAGCAACATGCATATTACATGAATACGTTGTCAGCTGAACGAACAGAAACCAAATTTCAGCAGTTCATGCATGGTTCTGAACCCCAAAAGCAGTGCACTGCAGTGTCTCAACCTGCAAACTGGAGACACTTGCTGGAGTTTTGTCCCTGCTAATTTTTTTTCAAGAACTTTACATATGCACACCTACATACATACATACACAATCAAGGACATAGAAGAAAGTATCTCTAAGTAGAAGGATCCAACACAACAATGCATCTTGACATCTTTATTTACTTTCTGAATATTAATATATCATTTACTGTATTATTATAACAATAATAAAAGTGGGATTTCCACTGTTCTCTACAAAAGCAAAGACACATGTCACCATACACTGGATGCCTACAGTGACTAATCTAATCTGAACAACCCTGTATAATCAATGCAGCTAGAGAAAGAAGCACCACCAGAAGGTATTACCTGAATTTTAAGTGTGCAAGATCCCTCCTTAAGGGAAGGGCTACATCAGGAGAGACATGATTTGGTACCCAATTAGTCATTTCATCTCAGAGACTGCCCTCATTGGAATCTGACATTACCACGATACTGAAACAGCCCTAACAGAGGTCAGTGCTCTGGATGACCATGTCTGATCTAAGAATGACAATATAAATGTATAACTAAACCAAGCTAAAATATATCCACTGATTTGTCCTCCTCTGGAAAGCTGACTTTTAAGATCTCAGACATTTGCCAGGACCCTGCAGAGAAGTCACTTGCAGGTCCAAATACAACACTTAAGTCAGGGGAAGAAGCAGAAGGACATTTGAGAAACATATTTGCCTAGCTTTTACTTCAGGAGCTTTTAAAATTTTATTATTTATGTTAGTAACATATCAAGACCGATTTTCAAGTTCTCTTTAAACAGTGAACTTTCTTCTTCAAAGAAAAAAACAAAACAAGAAGAGAAACTTAGAGGACTCAGACAGACATCCTGGATTTAAAATCCATAATGACTTATTTTCTCACTGTATTAATAGTCATGGCTAGGCTTCGCGAATGAAGATTTGGGATTGTTTTCATCAAACCAGTCCTTGTTCTTCTTGAAGGAGAACCCTTAGGATTCTTCAGAGGACTGCAGGATGCTGTTTTTAATAAAGGGACACAGAAATAATCTGAAGTCCTTAAATCTCATCCATAGCTGTAAAGTAATGTTTCCATATTTTTCTCCAGGTTGTCTGTAAGAAAGAAATCTCATGTTTACCACTATCTCCTCTTTAATTATTCACATCTGCTATGCATGAACCTAGTTGATTTTTTCATTAAATAAATAAATAAATAAATAAGAATTAAAACTTCATTTAAAACTATTGAAATTGTTACCCCCTAGTGACCATTGTTATGAAAAATGGTAATTTTATAGTTTAACACTCCTCTCCTATGACTCTATTAGTATAAACCATAATTTGGCATTTTCCCATATTTTTAGTGTGGGTCATAATGTTGCTTAAATGTAGACGGTTGTATTCCTAGCACCCAGCAGAAAAGCAAATTAGTTTATAATCACTCCTACAGATCTGTTCCAAAGATAAATTTTTGAGGGAGCTTTTCTGGTAGCCAAGATCAGTCTGATTAGCGGGAATTTTTTCTTTTTTTTTTCCCATACACCATCATTTAGTGTAACAGTTTTAAACGGGAGTTCTTCACAGGATTTATTGTATATTCAGGTTAAAAATGTTCATTAGACTAATTCATATTTGAAAACAGAAACAAGAACTACACTTGAGACAGACACTTGTTCAGCAAATTCATTATTTTTAAAAGCACTTTCAGTACTTACTGTCAATAGTGCCCAACAGACTAGCTTGTTTGTTTCAGAAAGATGAAAAATAATGAGGGTTAAATGTCACCTGTGATGATATAAACCACACGAACTGCAAAAATAAAAGTATTATTTCCATACGTCAGTCAGACTATTTTAATTTAGTTTTGCTCTCACTTTCAGAAAAAACAACCTAACTTTAAATTCTAAATGCCTTTAACATGAACAGAAAATGTTGATGATTTATTAATGGAGGTCTTAGTCCAAACTAATTAAAATAATTTTGTGCTTTGCTATTTCCAAAAATAGCTGACTAATTCTGTACATTTTTGGGTACTTCTATAACTAAAGAACAGCTGTTTCTAGAATATGGCATTTTTACGAGCAACGATATGCAGTGTTCCTTATGGGTTTTTTTTTTGTGGCGGGGGGTTGAAAGAAAATTTAAACTTAGTTTAAATATTCTTTCTTTTTCTCTAACACATAGATTTTACTTCAGATTTGTGACGTAGAATATACTTAACCCCTCTCTGGTGGATATGGTCTTTTCTTCAGTCATTTTCCTGTATATAAGCAGTTTTCAGAGTAAACCAAAGGAAAACCTAATGACAGTGATGTGACAGAAGGCTGGGAAATATGTTCTGTCTTTAAATCGCTTTGCAGAAAATGCATCTAATGAAGCAGGGCAAAAACTAAAAAGTCAAGAAAGGCATAAGACCAGTGAGTACTGTGCAATGGGGTGTAGCAGGATGGTCTGCCCTTGGAATGTCATCAAGAAACTCGAACAATGCCCTATTTGCAAGGCTAGCAGCGGTGGACTGAGAGAGGGTGCGTTATGCTGGTTTTGGTGTTGAATTATGCTAAAACCATTTTGACTCAAATTACCCTAAAGTTAACATCTCGATAGTGAAGCAAAGATTGGGCAGATATGGTAAGGTACCCTTATCTAAAAATGATAAGCTGACATGGCTGTCCCA
Source organism: Manacus vitellinus (assembly GCF_001715985.3). Taxonomy (NCBI): domain Eukaryota; kingdom Metazoa; phylum Chordata; class Aves; order Passeriformes; family Pipridae; genus Manacus; species Manacus vitellinus. Next base: position 34,944,384 of record NW_021940682.1, on the reverse strand, counting down.
TAGACAAATGATTGACAGACAGTTACTTAATACTATAAAAGCCCAGTCCATTTTCATATGGTAGGTTCTTCTAACACACCCCTTTCTTGGAGTGTGTGTGGAGATTCCTCCTGTGAGCAGGGGCATGCCTCAAGGTTACTCCTGAAGGCTGAGTGAAAGATCTGCCCATGGTCTTTGGTATGGGTGAGTTAAATCACCCTCTACTTAATAATTGTTTCTTTCTTTTTGACTAGCGTTAATATAATTGCTTTAATAAAACTGCTTTGATATAGTGTCCAATATTATATCAGTAATCTTATCTTCTATATGGTGTAGTAAATAATTCTGACTGAGATCTTTTTGTCTATTCATTTATCATAACAAATATCCATTTTTATATAACTATATCTGATTTGCCATTCTTAATCCTGTGGGACAAAGCTGTACAATCGCACCTCTGTAATTCCTCAGACTTAAACTGTTGACAGTCTGGGGCTAAAATTGGATCCAGTCACACCTAGGCTCCTCTCTGAGGAGTTTAGAAAGTAAGGGGGTCCTTTCTGCACCTTGTGACTTAATGAGAGGGCTTCTCTAATAAACTTTGTCTGGAGCTCCCACTCCATCCATGAAGGGGGTTCCTCCTAATTGCCCACTTTTTAACTGTTTTTATCCAATCCCATCTTCGACCCTAACGTCAGGCAGAGGGCCTGAGTGCCCTTCATTCCTTCAGTCCGTCAAGAGAAGTTTCCAGGACTGATGGTCACCTAAACTATACTATGAACAGAAGTGGCCTAAGTAGGATGACAGGTTAATTCTTTTCTCAGATGTTTCCAGGGCATAACTTCTGGAGGGAAAAAATATGGATTATTTCCTTACCATAACTGAGATTTTCTGGATTTCCCCAGGTTCTTAAAACATAAACATGGGCATGGAAACAGTATTTTAATTCCCTTAAGATGATTTTTAACCAAAACTAAAAGGAAAAAAAATATTTACCCAGCCTTCATATGTACAATGTGCATCAGTGTAACAAGATGGCACAAAATTACTTTTCCTCCTTCCTTATTTAAATTTACATCTTCTCTCAGATATAGTTATATCTGCTCTTAATATCTCTGGCAGATGTTCTGGGGTGAATGAGGCAATTAAGAAGCCAAAATTCCCATTTCTTCCAGATGCTTATTCTCTCAATATTCACTCACTGGAAATATATTTACTTTCCACTCTGTGGTGTGTAGCAGTTAGCACACCTTCTGGGTTCCATTTCACAAAATTTCCACAGTTAATCTGACACATGCCAATGCATCTTAGATGAAAGTTCAGCACCAGTAATTATTTTTTTTCTACTGGTACCATATTTATATAACAGAACAAAACTGAGCAAAGTTTTAAATAAGTATTTTACCTCAGAAATATTTTCATTTTTTTTTTCCTTGGTACAATACTTTCTACTGTCTTATTTTTAAAACTTAACTTTGGTTTTCCTTAGTCTTCCAGCTCACTGAAGGAATCTAATGATCGTTTCAGCCTTTTCTGTGATTAGTTCTAGTCACTGAGATTGAATTACAGGCTTAACCACTTCGTCCTTACTCCCCTCTCATCTGACACATACATAGTCTTGGGTTCAAATTCTGGATCCAGAACAATTCTGACCTTCCCAGCCACTCAGACAGCTATCCCCTCATACATGGTTCTGGAGCGCAGACTCAGCTGAAGCAATTCTAATAACTTGCACCTAAAAATACAATGGCACAATGCACCCAAGATTTGTGCTGGTCTTAACAGAACACTTTTTCTTATGCATATCCTTTCTGCAGCTCTGCATTCACCCAAAATAACCCACACATTCAGCTTTATACTTCAGTCATTCAAGGACACTTGATATTGAAGCCAGAAGTACTTTGCAAAAAGAATTCCAAGTCTACTGCATTTGCTTGAGAACAATTTGAGTACAAGAGTTATACAAATCTATGGGGAAAAAAGAACAAGACAGACTTGGCAGCTCCTGCCTCAGCCTCCTCATCATTACAGACAGAATTCTTGCTCAGTCTGGTAAAAGAGAGCTGCACAAAGCAGACTGCTCTTTTATGATTTTCCTGCTTCCTATCATCTGAACCCCAAAGCCAGCCTCTATACTCCAGTACATATGCCACAGCTTTCCTCCCATCTAAGTGGAGAAGTGGGTGTTTCTTGGTCACACTGAAATAGTGCTTTCACAATCCCAAAGGGAAGATCAAAATTTCAGTATTATTCCTTTGCAAATTTAAGAATTCTTTCAGAATTTCTCTGCATGCACACATGGCATACAGGGCAGGTGTCAAGAGAATGGGGCCAGACTCTGTTCAGTGGTGCCCAGAGACAGGACAAGGGACAACAAGCAGAAACTGAAACACAGAAAATTCCATCTGAATATGACAAAAACCTGCTTTACTGTGAGGGTGACAGTAACTGGAACAGGTTGCCCAGTAGGGCTGTGGAGTGTCCTTCTCTGGAGATATTCAAAACCTGCCCGGACATGATTCTGTGCAACCTGCTATAGGTGAACCTGCTTTAGCAGGGAGATTGGACTAGATGATGTCCAGAAGTCTCTTCCAACCCCAGCCATTCTCTGATTCTGTGTGTCTTAGCTCAACAAGAAGAAATGGAAAAAATGCAAAATCCAGGTTTTAGAAAAACAGAATGACATTTGCAGAATGATATGCAGATATAAATGAATCTGTCATAGACCAAATTTCACTGGCTTCTGAACTGCAACATGATACTCCATTTGAACACTGGAAATAAAATAAAACTTTTGCAGTTTTATTCAGACGTTATGATTCTGATACAGGAGATGAGTTCTTTGGCAGATAGAACAACATCCATAGTCAACAATACCCAAGTCCTCCAGCTAAGAGACTTTCGAATAGTTCCAGAAGTTTTCCAACAGGTTGTAAACTATTTGCTATATCAATTCAGGGAAGTATTCACACCTACCCTGAAAGTTTGAGTTCCCACCTTTTGAAAAGAATGAGCTGAAAGGTTTTCCAGAGCACTTAGGAGAGATGCCTAAAACTGGATATTGTGGAAGATTCCCCAAGTTTTCAGTTAGGTTTGAAAAGCACCTAGTATTTTCTGAAACTCCCATAAATAAATGACAAGCACTTAAAAAAACATGAAAATGGTCCATGTAAGCTAATTTAACAGTGATGACCTTGCATTTTCTTCTTTCATTCAGGTCTGTCATACCTCTGTGCACATATGCATGCACAAAGACTTTGTTGCTTTGGAGCCTTTGGTTTGTGCAGCTTAGATCAACTCTCTTATTTTCTAAAACTATGAGAACTGTTTACAAATTTGCATTGAGTCTTTTAGGTTGGACTTGATGATCTTAAAGGTCTTTTCCAATCTAAATAATTCTATGATTCTATGATTCTAAATCTCTACTGCAGTGAAAGGCTGCCCCAGTGAGCCTTAAAATGGTAAATTCCCTCAGCCCCCCCCCAAAATAACAGAACTAAAATTTTGTGTTCAGAAGGAAAACAAAGAAAGTATTTTTCTACTGTTCTTCCCCAGAATAAGTTGACTGTTTCTGAACATTTTCTTGGCACCTGTATGACTAAAGAACAACTGTTCTAGAATATGACATTGTACTAGCAATTACTTAACACTGCTGTAGAGTAAATTCAGTGAAGAGTGTCAAGAGAGAAGGGCACAGTCTTTAGACATCATCAGCAGAAAATTAACGCAGATGAAAGTTGGATTAATATATGCCCTGAATGTTATAGAAATAATCTTCACATGGGATGTGCTTTTTCAGGCACAAAACACACAACCTGAATATGTGAAATACCCCTGAGTCAGAATATGGAGGTGTGCAGTAGATACCTGCAAACATATGGGACAGTTATCGGTGCACATATGGAATGTATGTTGGATGTATGGGATGTATGTTGGAAAGCCCAAGAGACAGTGCAAAAAAACTTTAAGACTGACACCAGGATATGTCATCCCTACATGAAACCAGATCTAGACTTTGAAGATGGAATTGGTCCTAATCATGCCATTATATTAATTTTACACATCTGGATTGAATGGTTTGGGTTGTAAGGGACCTTAAAGATCATCTAGTTCCACACAGATACTGTTAAGGATCAGACTGTAATTATAATGTGATATTGACCCATTATATCTGACCTATAAAAATGACATGATCTTAAAATGTTGAATCTGGAGAAACCATAACGTAAAGGAAAATGTAAACTATTCAGATTTTCATTTCAATTATATTTTTGTTTGATAGTCCCAGATGCTATTAAAATTTTATGAGCAATTCTCCAAGGAAAAGGACAGGAAAAAATTAAGTTGTTATAATAGTGGAGAAAAATCTGCTTGGTCTCTCCACCACAGAAAGCTGATTTCATGGTCTTGAACATAAAATTCATACTAGTCATGACTGTACAATATACCATCAGCGCCAAAGCCATAAGAATACCCAGATAAAGCTCTTCTACAACTCATGTCAAATTCCAAGGCTGGAACCTTCAACCATAAGGTACATCAGAGCTTTCCTGCACAGAAAGATTCACATTTTCAGAGTAATTCAGTAGACTCTTGTTATCAGCATTAAGTATTTATATAAAGAGACAGAGGATGAAATTTCCTCAAAAGGTTTATTTGTGTAAACTCATCTGATATTTACCTCTTCAAAGACAGTGTAACCAGTATAGTCAATGAGTAAAAATGTTTCCAGCAAAGGGGAAAGTTCTGGGAAGTAGGCACAGGCAGCTGCAATTTCCTGCTGTGGCATAGCATCCTGCTCCATGGTGTATGATAGGAGTCTCCAAGTCACTAAACAGTCATTCTCTTCCTTCCTGATCACAGCTGCATCTAACATCCATTCCTTTCCTTTTCTACTCCAAGGAAAAATTTATTTAAGACATTCTCTATGACATGATATCCATTTAGGCAAATGAAAAATTCAGAATATAACTTCAGGTCCAAAAAATAATCTTTAAATCTAGAAATGCGAACAAAAATATATATTACTTTGTGCTACATTAATTGAGCACTTAAAAAGTCATTGAAACAAGGGAAATTCTGATCAACAGATCCAAGAGAGGGTATTATTAAACCAAAACTAACTAAAAAAGATGACTATTGGATGGAGGAGGGAGCATTTAACAATTTATTCTGTTTTAATGGTTTTAGTCAAAACAATGGCATGCAAATGTAAGCACTCTCTTTTCCTAGCTGTATTAAGGAATCTAGCAGAATGAATGACTTAGTACACATAACAAATCTACAGGACTAATTTGAAATCAAGAATATAAAAATGGAAAAGTAAATCTGATTCTAGTATTAGGGAAATGTCAACATTTACTAATGATAGGAACAAGTAACAGAAGGATAAGCATACTATCAGAACATCTTACAATATTTTCTTAACACAAAAGAAGAGGAAAGCTTAATCTTCCAAAACAGAAATTAGCTGATGATTGGTGGGACAGTTATCCAAAGGAAGATAACATTACTACAAATGAAAGGATGGAAAATATTAAGAAATTTGGCATTTCAAACTGTAAAATCAACTATGTAATTTCTACAAGAATATAATCTTCTGTGCAGTCATCTTCTTTCCACTGCAACACAAAATCTAAATGTATTTAAGAAAAGGATCCTGGGTAATCACTCATGGAAAGCTAATAAAAATTTGACATTGGGATTACAATACCAAGCCCAAAATACAGAACTGTCCTTTTCCTTTCCTTAGAAAAACATCCAGAAACCGCACTACTTGCCAAATATAAACAGAAATACTTTTAAGTGATCAGTATAAAAGAAAATGTATGATATCTCATTGCAACTCTCCAGCTTCTCTCTCCATTGCTGCTTCAAGGACAGACAAGTTTCACAGCCAAGATGATGGTGGGAATGGGGGCAAAAACGAAGGTAGCCATTTGCTGTGATGGCTGGATGCCAGGTACCCACAAAAGCCACTCCCTCACTCCCCTCTGCAACTGGACAGAGGAGAGACAAAAAAACAACGAAGGATTCATGAGTTAAAAGCCAGGAGAGGTCACTTACTGATCACCAGCACAGGCAAAACAGACTCGAAGTGGGGATATTAATTGAATTTATTACTAACAGGGTCAGAGCAAAAGAGGGAGAAGTAAAATAATCTTTAAAATACCTTCCCCTCACCTTTCTTCCATGTTCTCCCTCCTCCCCCCCCAGCAGTGCAGGGGGATGGGCAATGGGGGTTACAGTCAGTTGTTGTTTCTGCTGTTGCTCAGGGAGAGGAGTCCTTCCCCTGCTCCCGTGGGGTCCCTCCCACAGGAGACAGTCCTTGATGGACCTCTCCGGTGTGAGTCCATCCCTCAGGCAACAGTTCTTCCCAAACTGCTGTCCCATGGGTCACTCCTCCATGGGGTGCAGTCCTTCACGAATGAGCTGTACCAACATGGGTCCCCCACAGGGGCCACAAGTCCTACCCGGGAAAAACCTGCTCCAGCATAGGTTTCCCTCTCCATGGGCTGCAGGCCTCCAGTAGGACCCTGCTCCATCCTGAGCCTCCCCCGGGGTCACAGCCTCCTTCATGCATCCACCTGCTCCAGCATGGGCTCCTCCATTGGCTGCAGGTGGGTCTCTGCACCCTGACGGTCCTCCATGGGCTGCAGGGGCACAGCTGCTCCACCGTGGTCTGCACTATGGGCTACAGGGGCCTCAGCTCCAGCACCTGGAGCACCTCCTGCCCCTCCTTCTGCACAGATCTTGGTGTCTACGCTGTTGTTCCCATGTTCTCAGTCCGCTCTTCCCTGGCTGGAATTCCTTCTGTGCAACAGTCTTCTTTTCTTAAATATGTTATCACAGAGGCATTACTATCACTCCTAATTGGCTCGGCCTTGGCCAGTGGCACAAGTCCGTCCTGGAGCCAGCTGGCATTGGCTCCACGGGACAGGGGAAGATTCTAGCACCTTCTAAAAGAAGCTACACATGTAGCCTCCCCCCCACCCCACTACCAAAACCCAGCCACAGAAAATCACTATAAGCTGGCAGCACAGAGAAGAGATAGGAGTAACTCTGCTATTGTGATGATTTCTGCACCCATGTTCCAGTGAACCATCAGAACTACTGGTATCTTGGCAATCGGAGAAAATTTTTTCCTCTTTACCTTGGCAGAAGGCCAAGGAATATTATCTGCTGAATTCTAACAGATATGGTATTAACATTTTAGATTGCAGTGGCAGATACTGATATGAAAGTGTTTGACTGACTGTTCAATTTTATCTTCAAGCAAATGGCAATACTGGGATTGGTTTCAGATCCTGATACAACTGAAACTTTCAAATAATGCCCAAGCTAGATAAGAACACCTAATATCTTTCTTCCCCATGTCTGCTAAAATAACTATTATCTTCCTTTGTTTCTATATTTAAACATTAATTACATTTAGAATTAAGTTAGCGAAAGTTGCACACAAAGCATTCTCATTTAAAAGAATCTATCTCTGGGCAAAACTTCCATAAGAGATAAGATTGTCCATTTTTTGAGACAGCAAATATGACAAAAGAGTGTGATGAAACAGGACTGACAGATTAACAATAGATGGGTGGACGTCTAATATTTTTACAGACCCTATTGACATCTTCCAACTTCACCTGGTAGCTCCTAAGGCATCCACACACATCTCTGCATGCTTTCAAATTCCCTCATTTAAATCTTAGGTATTTTTCTAATTCCAATAAAGAACCTGGTAATATGCAAAACAACTCCTATATCCTTTGACAGGTCCACACAACCAGAAGGTACATGTTAAACATACACAATTTACCCACAAGGTCAGATCACTCACCAAATGCTGTAGTAGAAGTACTTCTAGAAAGTGTGAACTGAGGGAAAAACAGTACTGTATCCACTTACCCTTTATATTAGGGCCCATATCATGGAAGTGAAGATCTGCATTTGGTGCCCTTTTTAGCTCGAAGGAGTTCAAACCAATTATCTTATGTCCCCAAAGAATGACATTACCTTCAATCAGGCTCATTCAGGAAGAAAGAACAAGAGGGAGCACATGGCTATCTAGTGGTTACTTAGCTGGACATATCTGATTTCTGTTCTGTTCACTGAAGTTACTTACTGTTTTTAAAATTGAATACAAACACCCTCTATTTCTGCATTACGAATGTTTTCTTCTACACACTATCAAATCCTCAACAGAAAGAAAAAATGTACATTCATACTAAACCCCTATAACTTCATGACGAAGGAACTTCTACAGAAAAACAAAGATTTGAATACTTCAGAGGTCTCCCATGTAACAGTTAGGGCTATTCTTATCCAGACATGGAGTCTCAAAATGCTGTGAATATAGATCTCAATTATAGGCAATTCCCTAATATTCCCGAATAAATATTTCACTGCAGTACGTTGTAGGTATTTACCCAAGCTTCAGAGCATTTTTGCCAGGAACTTGCACAGTCTTAATGCAATAACAAGACACCAGAATAAGGGGCTGATACAGGCCTTCTGAATGACTGCAACCTCCAGTGTGACTCCTAGGAGGACAACCAGCTGCATATATTCTGCAATGTTTCAGTTAATATAATGCTCAAGAACCTTTGGTATGATCTTTCACACAAAATGCAATGAGACCAAAGTCAGTCAGAGGTCTGTGGTGGACCTTTTCTTACAGAGTATCCTGAAACCTCAGCAGGACTAATAATTCAAAGTCATTATTAATAACTAAACACAAAGATATTTTGAAACAGAGAAAAATCAGTGGTGCTGACTAAAGATGAATAGAAATAAAAGCGCTTATAAAGAAATCTTCCCCTGCTGGGATGGATTCCCCCTTCCTAGTCTGCCCTCAGAGCAGAACCCCTCAATGCAGTCACATCTGACTCCTTAAGCCCCTTTCTTTCACCTCAAAAGGCTATTCTTTGTCTCTTCAACAGTCATCTCAGCTCTGGAAGCTTTCTGCCAAACCACTCAAGATAGTTTCATGGGGTCTAAAGCAGGCAGTCTCCACAAGAACAATATCTTCTGCACTACTGCTTCAGACTTAAACATACAGCAAACAGCAAATGAGGAGGAGAAACAAGCAGAATTAACCATCAGTGTTCAGAAGCATGTCCACTTAGAAAAGTGAAGTCTTTAGTAAACTTCAAGGTACATTTACTCACATCCATAATATACAGTAATTTTGATAATAAAGTTTTCTTCTGGAAGTCCAGGGACCGCAAGCCAGTAGTGGGCTTTATATGCTGACATCTGAACATGTAACTATATGTAGAGCAAATAGTTACAAATAAGTGACTAGATGAATATCAGTCAGTCAATAACTGTAAGGAGAAAGTTTCACTAGGACAAAATCTACTACAATGGTCAGACGAACAATGGTATCTTTAAGGCATGATTCACAACACTAAGGGTTTGGAAAGCATTGCACAAGATTCACCAGCATGCCTCAAGTCCCTTGCACTGTCCTAGTGATACAAAAGAACCACAAATACGAGGTTACTGCAAATATTACATAAATGACCTAATAAACCATGTAAACAGCTGTTCTTATCACCAGTGAATTTCACCCCTTGTGCATAAAACAGACATGAGGGCATTGAGGGACCACATACACACAGCTTTTAGGAAAGTGCTATATTCTTTCTCTACGGTACCAATCAATAAAAAAGCCCAGGGGTCAGGCAGAGCCTGTCACATGCTGATTCAGTGCAATGTTAGCATTACTGCACTTGCTAAGAGAGTCCTGCTGAATGGTAGAAGCCAAAAGAACAAACTTGCACCACCCCATCTGTTTGTGAGGGCTTCCAGTTGCCCTCCAGAACCAGGTGTACTACTGCCCACACTGAACCATGATATCACATTTTATTAAATTTGTTCGCTACTATGAGATTTCTTCCCCTAAAAAGTTACATTCTCAAAGATACACACAGGGGGACATATGTTAGACTGTATGGAGACCTGTTCAAGGCTTGCCACCTTTCAGTACATTTTTCTGAAAACATGACAAATCTGGCATAAGGCTTAAAAGTTCTTCCAGAGCAATCTAAAATTCTGAGATATCCAAAGAGAATAAGATACCCAGGGAATCCTAGGCCTGAGGAGGTAACGAAACCTTGTCTATCTGTGTGAGTATGGTGTGTGCAGGGAGTCAAACAGGGCAGCAGTCGGATCACTGGAGCCGCCCACTGGTAAGTGGCTTCGGTTGCAGCTCAGCTGGGTTTCAGAACAGCTACTCCTCTGCAAGGAGAAACCAAGATTCATTATCTCCTTGCAAATAAAAAGACATTCCCTCAGACTTCTAATTTAGTGCAAATTCGCAGACAAGTAGGAGCAGCAAACGATGGTTTAGCTTATTTTAACCATATGATAGGCATCAGATGAATAAGTTCAGCTTCTGAGTGACTTTATTTTAAATGAAAATAAATTATCATGACTTTTTATCTATTGAGTCCAAAAATACTCAATTACTTTATTTATCTACCTGGAGTGTTTTCTGGTTTCATAACAAGTTCCTTCTGGCATGTAAGCATTCATGATTAGTTATATTTTTAAATAAAAACTTTCTAAACTTTTGTTTCCCCAAGGATTTAAAATTAATATAAAATGTATTGGTTTGTATTTTGAGAAATATTAAACTATGCTTAGATTCAAAAGAACTCTTAGTTAGGATATTTTATTGTATTATTCATACAAAAAAAAACTTAGTAATCAAAAAGTCACAGAAACATAAATTTTGAAAAAGTTTCTAGTTTTAGGGTAGGAATTGTGTCACAGCAGGCTCTTGTCTACAAAAGAGTGCTTGTAATGGGCTATCAGTATTTCTTTCTCAAAAGGATCCAACACTTGAAGCCTTAAACAAGGGCTGTGATACAATGGTCACCAAATCAATTCATGCTCCCTATAACAGAAATAGCAAACAGGAAGTGATGCTGAACTGATGCCTGCATGCCATATGTGCCAGCACATATTGTGTGTTTGCACAGGTTTGTTATCCAAGAGCTAGCAATGAGTAGGAGGATCAGGATCAGTCTTTATCAGTTTTTAGACTCATAATCTTGACAACATCCTTTTGGAGATTGATATACCTCTCTTCTCATATGTAGCTACTGCAGCCCAAATTGATCTGGTACTGCGAGCTGACTCATGTGTGCGTGTGCTTGAGTGAGACACCCATCACCTCGTATCAGGGTCCTCAGCAAAACGAGAAAGAAAAAGCAGCTTTATTGAGGGTTTTTTACAGAAGATAGGATAAATGGAATGTAAGGATGTGCACAGTCAGGAATTATGCAGGAGAACTCATAAGTCTCTATGCAGAAAAAAAGTGAGCTTTGTGTTGTTTTAAACACTAAGTGTTTACCTTTTTTAGCTCTTGGACTTCCTGTTCAGAATGATGAAACTTCAGCAGCCAGCCTAGATAATGGAAGCAGAATTGTCTTCAAATCTGACTTCTCAAGAAAAAGAAGGATGGATTTAGCACCCACAACACACTGAAAAGATGTAATCTGAAATCCTAGTTTGTAGCCCTGATGGGTTGCTCAACTGGACCTCAGAGCCTGGTTCCCTATGCCATGCCTCGGCCTCTGGTTTTCCTTCTGCTGACTTGGGAGTTCTCATTTGTGCCATATCCCTGAAATAAGTCCAACAAGTCTAGAGAGAGCCTGTCAGAGTCATCTGTTTATATTCTTCCTGAAGTCTGCCTGGAGAGCAGAATGCTCATTAAACCATTTTTCACGCACTGATTATATTTTTCTTCTTTTTCTTTTCTTTTACAATTGCCTTCTGAAAAAGAGATGGGTTTGAGAGTTAGTGCAACTAGTGCATAATATGAGCAAGTCTATCGGAAAGTAAAGATTTTTTTAAAATGCCGATTATTGATTTTTGAAATTGTAGGGGCTTCTTCAAAGTCATTGGGGTTTGTCTTGTCAATATGTTAGTAAAGATTTCTAAAAATGAAGATTAATGATGTTAGGGATAATTAGTGCTGAAGAAACTCACACATTTCTCAGTATTTGGAGGATATTGGTGAACACAGTCAAGTTCTCCTTGAATGTACCTTAGCTCTGTTTCTGCCATGAGAGTAGGGGGGAAGATTTTCTATGACATGACAGGAAGTTAAACTCCCAGTATCTTTGGAAATCAATGGTATTTGAGCTACATAGCTCTGATTTGTGCTTTTTAAAAAATACCCCATATACAGTGAGTGCAGCTGATTTACTAAATCCACAAGCCAAAATATTTGGCTCAAAAAGTCTGAATATTTTTTCTTTCCAAAAGAAACCGAATATGTTCAATAGCTGCTTTTCCAAATTAAACACTCAAGTCATACTTCTTACTATTATTTTTCCCTTCAAGATTTATTCATATATTTTGTTATAGGCATGAAAAATTACAAATTAAAGAAAAAGAAGCTTTTTGTTAACTTGCAGGAATGTAAGAAGTCCCTACAGCTAATAATCTGGTTTTGCAGGGGGGCTCAAGCACGTATTTATTTTTTTATCCAAAAAGATTAAGTTAAATATTTCTTAAGTTATTTCTGTTCTAAGGCTGAGGCTTAAATGCTAAATACTGTCCAGATAATTAATAGTGTAGTTCTGCCGGGGTTTCCCTTGCACAGAAAAGCTAAAATTGGTGGTGGATCATTTTATTCTCAATTATGAAGCACTAATTCCTCAAATAGTCCTTAGGATCATAATTTGTTTCTGTGAAATACTTGGTGATAGGTTTTACTCATCAGATTTTCAAAAAGAGTCACAAGCATACTTTGGAAAAGTTTGAATTCAATTGAAGCAAACACAGCTTGACCAGTCCTTGTGTATGAAACCAAAATGGTCTGTATATGGGCTTTTTGATTTTTAAAGAAAGATAATCAAAGACAAAGAATTCTAAATCCAGGCTAGGATATCTTGGTTCTTTTCCAATAGGCAACTAAACCGGGAAGCCACAGCACAAATCTGTATTCCAGTTTGGAGGGGGAACAAAGGCTGAGCAAAGGGTGGCAGCACAGTTGTTATCTGGCATGATGTCCATCTTTGGTGGCCTGCAGGACCACATCAGAATCTGTTTTGTTTGCAGCCAAATTACAACTTGCACAAGACTTTGCAGACAGTGTCTCTGCAACCTGAAGTCCTTAATCATTGAGGTATTTTGAAGAAAGATGTCCTCACACAACAGAAAATACCTGCTATATAAAAATACCTGCCCATGGAATCCTATATTCAGAGTGAACATTATAAAATGTACACAAACACACAGAATTAACTGACTGGTGTTTTTGGAATCCTTTTCCTGGATTTAACTCCTTAAGTCTTGGTACTGTTCGTGTTCCATTCTTACTTTATCCAAGTTGTTAAGAGTTTATTCTGATCTTGTATAAGCGGATGAACAGACAGTATATGATGATGAGAAATGGAGTTCAAAATCATATTATACTGCAGATTACATTTCAAGTTATATCAGCCTGTAAGAAGACATTAGTATGTGAATCCAGAGAGCTCACTCCTTGCATAGGATTTACAGAAACACACACACACAAAAAGAGACCTTTTCACAAGCTTCTATAAACCATCACAGCTTATACTGGTGTGTATACATATTAAGGGTTGGAATGACCAAGAGGAAAGAAATCTCACACTGTCACAAGCTACCACAGTTCCTGGTCCAGTGTTAGGAGTGAAGCATAGAAGTCAGACAACACTGCAAAGCAGCGGTCTTTTCTTGGTGATGAAACCATCCCATTCAGCACACATTATCCATGAAGTTAGCCTTGACAGATAACTGCAAACAGTCACATCATAAATGTTACTAAAACTTGTTTCTTTCTAGGGCCCATTCCAGGAATTCATTTGCAGCATACCTATCTGCTAACTATTTTTATGAGATAAGCAGTATTCATTATTTGATTTTTTACTTTACCACCCTTTTTTTAGCATATTTTCAACTGTACTATCATTACAAAATGACGTAAAGTCAGAGAATGCTGAAAATGGCACTGAAGTACTTAAATTCTCAATAAATTAATAAAAGTCTATCTACTGAAAACTCTCATTCTTTGGTACTGATTAGTGAACCGATATCAGAAGACACAAATACATGTAAGTGAAAAAGGTCACATAGACTAGACACTTTTGAATTTGTTGATAGAGTCCACAGATACAAGAGTATAATAGAACAGAAAAGAATTTCTTACCTTTATGATGATTTGCCCCAGATGCTAATTTCCCCCACAGCGTTACAACAAATATTATTATTAGCAGTTTTCCTTTTGTTGCTTTCTGTAAGTATCTCTTATTCATCCTGCAAACAAACATACACAAAAATAAATATTATCTTAAGACTTTTTTAAAAGACAATTTTGGCTTAATTCAGGGAGAACTGACTAAGTTTTTATGAGTGTCTGGCTGACAATTCTCAAGTCTTAAATTCTGTTTCGCTCTAAATGAGGTATACCAAATAGAGCAGCAGTATAACCTCCCTCACTGGTCTGCCAGCATTCCTTCACCCTAGTCAATACTGGGTGAATTCAACATCATCATCATTTCTCTCAAGGCACAAGCATTGTTCATAACCACAGCAGACTCCAAGGCTGGTGGTAAGGATGAATCCATGCAGCTATGAGTAGGTTTTGATAAACAGAACAGTTTCACTACTGTGTCTGGGGTCGGTCATGGTCGATGTGGTTCTTTCTGACCATACTGTGGTCTTTTTAACTTTTGGGATTGTGGCTCTTTTTGAATTGTGCGCACAAGTAACAAGGCACTAACAGATTTGAACAGTCTAGCACATGTACCAATCCTCCCACAGAGAAATCCTGTTAGGAAGACATGAATGGTTTGGAAACATGAACTCAAGAAGGGCAGATTCACCAGTCTCTCTCCTGTCTACCTTTGGGTAATGAAAAGGTTTGATTTACTGCGCCAAGAGAAACTTCACACACCTCCCCTCATCTCGCTCAATGATGTTTTCACTGTGACAGCAAGCAACCATGGTGGTTCAAGCACAAGATAACACATGACTTTACTATCTTTCAGTAACTTCCTCCAAAGTCAAAATGCCCTCCTACCTGCCAAAAAGACAAGTTCAGGGATGTAGGCTCCAGTTGTGCAGAGAGTGGCAAGAGGTATAATGATGAATCCCTCTCACTTCATTCTCTGTAGAAGAACCCTAGGGAGCTGGCTAAGAAAGAGCTCCGCACGATGATCATGTTTCTGCTGATAGGTCAATAGGACAATGATGTCTATTTCAAACCACTTATACTAGAAAAGCTGAAAATTTGATCACTTGAACAAAATTGTTGCTGTGGAACTAGGTTGCCTTTCTGAGTAGAAAAAATGCATTGCTTCAGTATGGCTGCACATTTGTTTCCTATTACATTCGTAAGAAACCTAAAGAAATTCAAGCACATCTGTTTAGCTCTCTTCATGTACAATGCCATCTTGGGCAATCATAACTCCATGAAATGCAGACTGCTCTAATACAGAATTAATCAGTAGTGTGTTCAAAGTCCCAAATCATTTTCCATTCCTTTAAAACAATTCCTTTCCTCTGAACAAATTTCTTTCTAATAGAACACCATGTGCTGATAAGGCAGCACACATGCCAAAACTCCAGTCATGATTTCCAGACTTGAAACCAGACCACTTCACCCAAATCTGCCAATCTTGCTCTCCAGGAGATTGATGAGATCTTGTTAAGCACCTCTAAGTTTCCACATCAGGCTCTGTGTAAGAAAACACAATTACTCAAATTAAGAACCCACTGAAAAGTGCACCAAACCCTTTTAAACCTGAATTCAAAGCAACAAAGAACTCAGTATTCTTTGACAGAAGTAACACATCTACAGTGTGTTTTCCAGAGGTTCAGATAGCAAAAGGAGAGAGGTGTAAGCAAGTACTGCAGTTAGGATGGTGCACATGCCTCTGAAAGCCTGACTGATTAATAATCACAGGGGAAGTCATAGTGTGCTGTGAACCACACCAAGCTCTGCCTTCTTGCACTGATTCCAGTGACTTTGGAGTGTAAACTGCATATTCATCATCAGTTCCAGGTTTATGAAACACTCAAAGCTAAAGGGAAATACATTATTTGCCACTGTAAATAAGAAACAAAAAAATGAAATTGGAATGCATATTCAGCATATGCTCTTTCACAGCTATCTCTGTGAAAAGAATATGAATTAACTCTTTCACTCTGGATTCTCATACTGCACCTGTTATGCTGCTGGTTCCAAGTCATCTCTCATTAAAATCAAATCTTTCTTCCTCACCTACATGGCACTGCTCAAAATCCAGTGGGATTTGCACCATTAAAGCAAGGTTGACTCTAACACTGTTTCTTCCTCTATTCTGCTGATGCCAGATTCACTCACTGTGCTGCGTGACTGGCAGCAAATGCGCATCAGAAAATACAAATGTAGAAGGAAAAACAGGACCAGCAACGGAAAGAGAGAAAACCAGCCTATCTGCCTGTGAACAGCAGCCCCTCTGGAAGGATGGCAGAGAGAAGATACAAAGCTCTGCATGCAGCCCAGAACACCCAAGAGGAGTAAGCCAGGTCTGAGTGAGAAAAGAATGTTTTCTGCAAAGTAAGGAAAGGGTTTCACCTTTAATATTGAAAATCTGGACTCAGTACCATTGCCAGGTTTTCCAATCATGAGAAAAACGATACACCATTTTTGTACCACAAGCCTATTACATTATTCTACACTAGTTATCTGTGGTATTCACCTTTAGAAGGACAAAAATCTAAACTTTTTCTAATAGTAGTCCCATAATAGGCATAATTAACAGAAAAGTCAGCGCAAGTAGCAGTTCTAGCTTGAGACTGATGGTTCAGAGGCCACCAGCAGAAGTACCAAAAAAAAATCTGAGCAGATAAAGCATTCATAATATACAGCAGCTCAAACAGAAAAAGCTGGAAGATTATGTTAAGCTTCAAACTAATTATGCTGCATAATCCTAGACCTAGACCTGTAGTTGTGTGCATTGTCTGCTCACAGTGGTCAATCCAAGGACAGACAAGAGGCTGCATAAGCACAAACAAGGTATGAAGCACCCTGTTCTCAGCAGTCCTGCTACACACAGGGGCCTGTAGCAATACAGGCCTAGAAATAAAAAATGAAGGGTTTGTACTACAAGAAGCTGAGTGGTTGGGATGCACGCACTTCATCAGCAAAGCAGGCCAATAGCTAGTAATGAAGGAGAGGCCATAAGATATGCTCAGTATCTGAGTGCATGCATTATCACCTGGGCTCAGAAACTCTGATGCTGGTTATTTTTTGTGCATTTGCAAAACAGCCCATGATATAGCACTGAGTAGACACTGAAACTAGATATCATTTGACCTCAGCTCTGAAACATAACTATTGGCCTCTTGCAACCCTGATCCATGTCAAGCAAGTGCATCCAGGAAATAAAAATGAGTCCATTACAGTACTGTTATTACGCTAACATAACTGGTTGTGTTAGAATAAATGAGCTCTAAAATGAGGTCCACTTTTGCTAGAGGCGATGCAGAGCTCCACAGACAAACTATAGCTATTAACCTGAAAGGTTTTCACTTTGAGACATTTTTGTCTTCTGTTTACCTTTCTTTCTGCAGAACCTCTCCCTCACTATGATCCATACAGCCTTCAATAATGCCACATAAGCCAAAGCTGATCCAAATGGAGGATAGCCATGCTATAGAAAAACCTACATTTAAAAATTCATTTTACACAAAAATACAAGCTTTATGCATAAAAAAAATTTCTTTCAGTTTCAAACCCCAGCATATTGGAAATAAACTCAAGGAATTCTCAGCACTTTCACACAGAAGAGGACATGAAATGTTGCCGTGTTTGAGTTCAATTCTCAATGTGCTTTGAGGCCAGGAAAAAAAGAAAGATAGCTCCTTTTCTGGTTCAGGGACTCATTCAAAATATAACAAAAAGATGTCACCCACATAATTTGAACAGGCAGTGGTTGAGTGTGAGATGGCTCTGCTGTACCCAGCTCTTCGCTATCACCATAACACATGGAATAAATTCATAGGATTTGTTGCTTTTCCTCCCTAAAATTCCATTTCCCTGAAGCACACTTCATGAGACCATCACCAATCTGGTATCATGTACTCAAGAATATTAATGTTTTGGTGATTAGTGACAAAAAACTGCAGGAGTTTTTTTCTCAGGGTGAAACCACATGTGATCCTGCAGAGAAGGTCCACGAGTTGCCATGTCAGCAGAAATCCTTCACCTCAGCCTCTGTGGCTCAAGAGCAGCAAACTGTGAATATACTCCTAGGTTGCACAGGCTCTCCTCATGACTGCTCCACCTCACTGTCAGCTCCCTCTCAACAGCAGATGTGGTCCAACCATTTGGCTGTACTGAAAATGCCATGCACAGATATGTATTTTCAATGTAGCATCCATAAGCTTTTGAGTTTCTACTTCCTTCCATCTTTGCTTCTGGGCTTGAGATCAGCCACCTTTCCAACAGCTCAGACTTAGAGGAGAATCACATGGGAACTACCTTATATTGTATGGCCAGTGCTAAATTGCCTTGCTTTCTGATTTTAGATGAAGCACAAACACATATAATCTTTATTGTCAAGGAGAAAAAAACTGTAAGGAAATAATAGCTTTCATTCTTCCTTTAAAAGCTTATATACAAATAAAATTCTCATCTGTTCCTTGGAGTAACTGCATTTTTCTCTGTTGCTCCTTATCTTTCTTTTCTTTACAAACATCAGCTTCTGTGAAGCTGTTCAAAATTCATTCATTCCTGCTTTACATATTTGGAAACTTTCACTGTCAGTAAGATCCATTTTCCTTTTGCAAACACATACACCCTGTGAATGCAAGTGTTCATAAAGAGGAGCAGAAGCCCATTTCTTTACTGGATCATGACAAAATGCTTGAGACAAAAACCTGATAGAAAATTAGTCCCACATCCTCTTACTTTTCTTTTTATGACAAATATTTTATTTGCTACTCCAGAGAAAGCCTAAATGAGTAGTAGAAATCACTTGAGACCCCAAGTCTCTTGTACAGAAATAATGCAGCCAGTTAAATTATGTTCTGTACTGTGTTGAATCTTACATTAGTTATTAGTTGTGTAAGTTTCTACATCCCACACAATGCAGGTATTTGCAGTTTTATTTAGCCTTTTCTGTAGGCTAGTGCAGATTTAAAAATGCCCCTCTGGTGAATAAGGTCACTTTGCAAAAGTAACACCGATGTGACCCCTGTGCATTTGCATATATATAAATTCCCTCTGTGACATTCCTGTCATGTTTGCTCAGTGAACAAGTAATTTGCCACTCTCGTTACTTCAGGTACAAGGTAGCTTGTGAAAATCAATCTCCCTTCTGCTTCATACATCACAGCCTATAACAGACACAAAAAAAAGTTCACTTCGATTCCGAAATGAAGCTGAGGGACAAACACGGACCTGTTCTCACAAGCTACTTTCTTTGATCAAGGTTGGCAAGCAAAGAAAGACAATAGGCATTTAGCCTAGCAAAGCATGCCAGCCTCAAGTAGGAGACACATAGGAAATCTCTGCATGCAAAGAAAAAGGGGTCAGTTTTGTTGGTTCTTTTTTCCAAAAATTGTTGTTTGCTAGTGTGGATCTTTCAATAGCCAGAATAAGTACCAACAGAGAGCTTAGCCCCACTATTGAGAAATATTCAGAAACAGTTAAAGCACTGTAGGCAGACCAATACAGTAATGTTGCCACTGTTCCTTTCAGCTGAAGTTTAACAGTGGAAGCAGATTGAAGAATTTTAGGCTTTAATGCCATAAAGATGTCTTTTGAAAGGCTACTGTGCTAAGACTTAAGACACTGAGGCAAATGAAATCCTCTTGCCAAAAGTATTTAAGCATATGATTGATATGCATGCCCACACTTGTCTTCTATTTAAATCAGTGTAACTTAAGCACATACTTAAATTTTAGCACATACTTTTCCAGAAATATATGTATGCAACATGAGTTCTTGAAAACTGACTATTGAGTGAGCTTTTATAAGAAGAGACAGTTTCAAGAAAAGAAAATGTCTCAAGTATCTGGAAAATAAAAAGTTATGGAATATATGAAAACATGCAATAAACTAAAAACCATTCTTATTTACATTCTTCAATTAGTTTCCCAGTAGAGGGAAACTGTAGACAGATGCACATACAGGTAATTACATTTGCCAACAGTCTCATAGCACTTGGATGTGAAATTTACATATATATTATTGTTTCCAGAATCTGATAAGTATGAATGCTCAAATCATCAGAGGTATAAAATACTTTAACCACCTAGCTGCATTCAATCTCCCAGCTAGAAACACTGAGAGATGGTGGAGAAAACTTATTTCTTCCAAAGGGGTATGTATGGTTGTGATGATATCACCTTGAAAACTTACATGAAACCAATAAATGGTCTTCCCTCTAAACTGCTATCATGTTAATCTCCCCTGTTTCCAGATTAACCCAGTTCTTTGTAGACACAGTTGATTGTAATTTTCACCTTCATTAATTTTCCAATGCAATACCTTACTGAAAGCAATAAAGTAAACAAAGAAAGAGTAAACAAGAAATGCACAGCCCTCCTAGCCAGTTTCAACTCAAAGAATACAGAAGTATTTAACTGTGTATATATTAAATTTCTTTCTTAGTCATTTCATTAAGACCAGCTAAAGAGTGTTCACCTGAAGAATATTGATGCTGACACATTACTCAGTACAGAGAAAGAAAATGTCATGAATTTTTGGGGGGGTTAGATTCTATACTTCTATGTATTTATGAAAATATAAAACTAACAGTAATAATCTAGCATTAGATGAACACGTGCCATTCATTGTGGTTTTAAATGCTAACATAAAACATTACAGAATATTTAAACATCTAAGACATTCTAATATCTTTAATCTGCCCAGTGATGTCCTACACCCTTGTGAAATAAATTCTGACTGTTAAGTGTTCAGAATTAGAGGGTACTTAGGTTTCAAGTTTCATCATTCCCTCTGATATTATTATGCCACTTTAAGCTATTTCTCTCCCAGTTTCTATGCTTAAGGGAGCTTTAAGTTGCAGGGGGTACTAGCTATTCATTTAATCATCACGGCAGTAGTATTTGCTTATATCTTATACGTGATCCTCCTGCAGATGATTATTTTCTTTATTCATATCTCACTAACCAATCAAAAGCTTAACTTGAAAAAAAGGATAACTGTGCAGTGGGCTTTGAACAAAAAGTCTCACTGAGACCTGAATCACTAGGTGTACTGTGATTTCATAAAGGCCACTGCGGTTGCAGAAATAAGCCTCCAAATCCATCAAGGCACAGGAAGGATCAAATATTAGTGGAGAATGGCAACTGAAGTGCCCATATTTAATAGCAAGGATGAAAATTATCTGGACAAGTGTAAGCCTAATATTCTGACCTCTTCAGTTTGCAAGAGCTTTGGAGGCTTTGAAGAAAAAAGATAGATTATAGACAGGGAAGTAAATAGAATATAAGATAAACTGTAGCAGTGTTACCAAGGGTAGCTTGTGCCAGACTAACTTGACAGCTTTTTTGATAACTGATTTTCCAGACAAAGAAATGAAGTAGATATAATTTGTCTGGATTTAGATAAAGCATTTTCTACTCAGCAGAGGTATGCCCACACAGGCACATGAAGAAAATATGAATCTTCACAGAAAAGTAAAATGGCTTTTCTCTATATACACAGGGTTTTATCAAATATTAGTGGGGTTTTGGCCCTGTTATGTTATCTAATCTTTTGCATAGACTATAATAACTAATGCTACCTTGAGAATCATCCAATATGCCACACAATTTTGACTTTCAGTCTCTGCTCCCTTGTCAGTGTTCTGAAACAGTAAGAAATTATTAATACCAGCTCAAACTGAAAAAAAAAAAAAATATAGTATTCCTGTGATGGTTTGCTAGGAATGAATTCAAGTCAGGTCAGGATTTCCTTGTGATAGCTGAAGTATCTACCTGGCACCCAGTCTTCCTTGAAAAATCAAATCAATTTCTCACCCCCATTTCAAATATCCTCTTTTGAAGGGTAGCAGCAGCTATGTAAGAGTCATATAGACCTACAATCCTGATTTTCATCCAAGTGAGTCTACTTCAAGAAATAATGCACTCTCCTTGACATGTGTTATGCCAGTCTTGCAATGGCATTTTAATATGGCGAGGAGCTCATTAAATAGCCAGTCATAATCAGCACTTCTTAAAAGTCTATACCCAGCTTCCTGCTGCATGATATGTAGCTTGAGATTTGTAGGTAGAGTACAACAGGAGAATAAATGACAAAACAAATCAATAAGTAGTGTGTTGATCCTCTAGTGCCCTGAATCAGAGACTCTTACAAGGTGCATTTATGCTGGCATTTCAGTTTGAAGCTGATCTTCACTTTTCAAACAAATTTTCATTTATTATGATCTGGATCCCATCATGTAACGATTCTGGAACGATTCACAGCAAATTAATCCCTTTTAGATGAAAATAAAGCAGAAGATGAGCCCAAGAGTGCACCTAATGCACTCCAACAATTTAGGGGTGTTCAGTTCTAGGGACAAAGGTTAGTCAAAAAAACCCTTCTTCTCCACTAAATTATTACAACGTGGACATCATGCCCTCAGCAACAGCAGTTTGGGTCTACAAAATCACTTCTGTAGGGATAAACTGTTTGCTAATGTAGATGCAGCCCTATAATCTCATGAGGAAGGAGATAATTATTATAATTATTTTATACTTGGATAAGATGCCTTTTTGGTTGTGATTAATCTGAAAAGCCTTTTCAGATCCTCAGCAAACCTCAACAGCCTGTTAAAAGGGACCTGTCACTCAGGAAGCCCTTAAACAAGTTTGGATCTGCATTTTAGGGCCATTATTCCTACTGTGACACCACAGCAAAGGGAAAAGACAGCTTGTGTACCAAAGTCAGAGAACAGTTACCTGCAGTACATCCCCCTAATTTAGCGCACAGAGTGCAGAATAAATTACTTCAAATTACCCAGTGAATTGTTCCTTTTTGTGAAACAGTAAAAACCTTGTCTTTCAACGTAGAAAATTTTTTTTCTGTCTTTTCTTTCACAGTGAGTATTGCCTAATCTACAAGTAACTCTACTGTTGAGGAAAGTACAACTCACTGTAAAACTGTCAAACTGGATGCTTTACTGACTCCATACCTGCCATTCTCAGCCATTGGATTTATAATCAGTTTTTCCCTGGTCTGGTAGCCAAGCTACCAATAATGACACCTCCAAGATGAGTAGGTTGACCCTTTCAGGTGAATAACAGAAAATTACAGGACAAAAGGGAAAGCCTAGGAAATTGTTGACTGGCAGTGCGACAGACACTGGCCAGCAAAGACCTGCCCTGCTCACCCCACTACATTTCCTGGCCCAGAGGGAAGGCGGTGCCTTCATGCCATCCTGGCAGACAGGACTTGAGCTAAGGATTGAGCCTAAGTACACTTCAATTGACTTTATCAAAAAAAAAAATAAAATCATATTCATAATTAGATCAAAATTCTTTTATTCCAATATAGCAATGTAAAATGTCCTTAAATCAGAAGTTATTAAACTAAATCTGAATCAAGATGGTTTTGTTCCTAATACGTATTTGGCCCAGAAAATCCTCAGATGTTAGCATATTTACAAAAAATCTGCATTTGTATTCTCATGCATGCTTAGTGGAACAAAAAAAATTATTTACTTTCATTTGTATATTATTATTAAAGAGGCCTATGTTCATTATATTTTCATAACAACTGCATTAACAGCACCAGTATTAGACACAAAGATATTCAGAATTTCATGCATCTCATTTCTAAATAAGGGGTTACAGCCAGTGTTTGCAGTATTTATGATTAAAGAGAGGTCTTTCTTCTTACCCCCATTCTTCATTTTATAATGATTAATTGGAACTGTCTTGGAACTTGACCAAGTAATGCCTATTTTGCTGGCAGTAACAATCCAAATTTGGTAACATACAAGAGCAGTACAGTCTACTATGATTATTTTAGTGCTGTCTTAGGCTTTTTATGTGTCTCTTACAATAAGAGCATTACTTTCTAAACATGCAAGACCTGAAAGGGGTATTTAGGTAAGAAACAGAATTAGCTAGTACAACATAGGAAAGGCTATAAATGAAAGACAACAGAAAATTACCCAAACTTCTAAAGATAAATGGTGAGGTAGAAGGGTTTAGAATGCTGTTTCAAAGAAATCACGACTTAATTTTAATAAAGAAGCATTACACTTTACAAGAAGACAGATATAATACAATACATACATTACTTACTAAGAAAAAAAACCATAATATTTTCATAACATTTCAGTCATAAATATAGATATTGCACTGCCCACCATCAAAGGAAATGATTATACTTTTGCCAGACTTGCAGGAAATTACATGCATGATACCAAGATCAGCAGTTCATTATATGCTGCTTTAATTTTGGAAAATCACCACAGCTTTCGAAATTTGAAAAGAAAAAACACAGTTTAAGCCGACATGTACTTCCTTCTGCATCAGTTTTATTTCATTTTAACAGCTACCTGCCTTGCGCTTCCCACAATCCATGCCAGTGAAAAGTGAAAACTCTTCTTATAACACCGATGCAAGAAAGGATGTTTTCTGGTTTTATATTACTCCTTGCATAATTTGCAGTTGCTATTGCTAACAATAGCAACTTGCACAGTTGCACAGTGAAGTAAGCACAGCTCTCCCAGTGTTTCTCTAAGTCTTTAATAATTGATGTTTCTCTGAAAGCTCCCAAAGTCCAATAATTAGATAAAAACTTCAATTTTAATTATCCTTCACAGTTTCATAAAAAACGTGATTTCTAAAGGCAACAAAAGGATTTATTTCCATATATTAAAGCCTTGAGAATTTGAAAAAGATGAACCTAAATTTCTGGACAATCAGATTTGGCAAGTATTGTCAAAGTTTTGATTTTGAAATAATCAGTGGAGTTTACATATTTATGCTTCTTTTTTCAAATTATCTACAGATGCTGTATAGAAATTAATTCTGAATAGCTATATTAAGTATGACAAATTCACTTACATCACTGTTGTTCATGTCTAATTAATGTAAAAGCTGAACTGGGAAGGTAAACAATTTGCATAAAACAAGTCACAAATTCTGGAAAGGAGAATTTTCCCATAATTTCTTTATGCAAGCTTTGAAATTTCACAGAGAAAAATGAAACTGAAATTTCAAGGTCAAGATGGATTAGCCCCCAAGTGAATTAAGAAATACTACCTAAACACTGAAAATTACTTACCACAGAACTATGTATCTTTAATAAAAAGCCATTAAGATAAATAAAAATAAAAGTTTATTAATTAAGACTGCTTCTTCTGGGGGTTTTTTCTGGGTTTTTTTTTAGTAGGTTATAATATGTGCCCATTCCTGTTTCACTAGTATCACACCAATGCATGTTTTGTTTTCACCATCTAACCTAAATGCTCTAAGACTCAGTCTCCTGTGAATGGTAGGAATGAGGTTAAATTCTCATTTCAAAAATAAATCCTGAAAAAAGAAGAGGCATGAATCTTTAAAGTTGTTTTTTTTTTCAGGTACTTCCAGTGGTAGCTGGGTTGCTTTTGTATATCCAGGCTAATATATTTTATTTGATGGTGGCAATTCAAGCTTCTTCAATAGAAAAAGGAGGACCAAAATTTATTTGAAAGAAAGTGTCTAAAGGACATTTCTTTGCACACTCAATGAGACCAGTGTCCTTTTACAATCATATGTTTTCATTGTACTTCACCTAAGATAACCTAGAGCTGATGAACCTGAATTACATGCTATGGCCTCAAAGTTTAGCAGTCACCTCAAATTATTCATCATCATATCAACTGCAAGATGTGCAAAGTATTTACACGAGCATACAATGGAATGTAGTGGGAAAGAAACTCACCCAAAATGTATTGTTTCCATAAATATAAACCACTACATATTTGCAGTGCAGTGCAAACCAGATTAAGCTCATCAAATACCAATTCCTTGTTCAGCTATACTGAAAATCTTTTACATGAGGTAAAAGATAAATGGGATATTTCTCATGATGGCTGTAATTCAGAAATACTCATCTACAGGCAGTATAAGAAAACAAAAAGTTAGTCTCTGAGCCTCAGTATAATTTTTTTCCAATTTTGGTCTGTTCCTCTGAGTATTATCTTTGTCAAATACCATTTAAAACTGAAAATGCTAACTTTTATTATTGTTGTCTTCTAGCTTGAGTGATGACAATAGGTATATATACATTAATGATCAGAAAAGTAGGCAATACAGAAGAGAATTTTAGTCCAAACTAACTTAAAAAATACACTAAGTCTACTTTTCAACTTGGAAAACGCATTAGAAGAGGGATGGAATTTGTTTACTTACAGCAAAAGGAATGTTCTATAGCTCACTTGCTGAGAAAATACTGTTTCATTGATTAAAAATTATACAGAAATTTGCACTGAGGTCACATAGGTAGCTGTGAGAAGGAAAAAAATAAATCAAACTAAATAAACAAAAATCAGTCACCCAGAATATGGAAAATCCACATTAAGGTCCCTGAAGGTAGATGAAGGAATGTATACTTTCATCTCCAGAAAAATAGCCCCTTGAGTACACAGTAGTGTATGGTACTCTCAGATTCTTTAGCTAATATCACCCCTAGAAACCTTTATTATTCATTGCAACATCAAAAATATGTATTTCACTTCCTGGTGACTGTCTCACCCACCAGACTGCAGTCACTCTTCCTCTGAATCTTTATGGTTTATATAAAACATAAAAAAGCATTAAGGGATAATCTTTGGAGCAAGCCATTCACACTTTCACTGCACTATCAAATTCCTCAAGACAAAAAGAGAGATCTAAACTCGTGGGTCCTATGTCTTACAGGAATTTTGTACAGAAGTAGCTGTTTCTTCTAATTTTTGAAGACTAAGAGTTTGTTTTGTTATTTTATACCATCAGTTAAAGAAGTATAATGTTTTATTTTGGTTAAATATTTTGTTAAATGCAAGCACAAAATTCGTGAAAACCAAAAATATTCTTTCAGTAACAGTAAAACAGAAAAACACTTTCATTTAGGATTTATCAAATGAAACTGTGATGAAAATCAAATGATATCTTGAGATCTTGAGTTACCACAGAACCTTATATTTTCTTCCCTTTCCCCTGTATATATCTACATCTATATCTACATCTACATCCTCCTGGGAGTATGCAGTGATCACTGTCTCCACCAGTACATTATCCTTTAGATTCTAGCAACTGGAGATAGAATATTCCTATAAGCCATAATGATTGTTCAGTCCCAGCAGACAATTTTTGACCAAGGTACCCCTAACAGTGGACTCCAACCATGTCCCTGTAAATTTAATCCCTGTAAAACACCATATTCAGTTTCCCCGATTTTTGCAGAACTCTAGAGCATCTGCAGAATTATGATTTAGTTGGCTACAGCTAAAGCAAATTTTGGAGATACAATTTAAAAGTCAGTGCACAGCATATTTCATGTACTAGAAAAAAAGGTATTATAGCTACCCAGGTTAAAAAAAAAAAGTGTGAAAAATATCCCTTAACTACATGTTCAATAAGGCATGTCAAAAAATCAAAGAATCTGAATTATTAGAAATTATTCAAATTGACATTACCAGAAGTAATATTTTTCTATTAATAGAAGAATCAGTAGAAAGCAACTGCCAGCCTCACAGTTCATCAGAAGAAGTATCACCTAACTACATTTCATCAAAAAAGACACCACACCAAAATGCCATTATAATCCAAGATTCAAGAAAATAATTAATCCCCCTATTTATGTGCCTATGATGTAGCTGGTGTGCTGTGCAATGCTGATTTAAAATCTACTAAATGTCTCTTCAAACTCTTATTCTTGAAAAATATTCAGCACGATTACAAAAAGTGTTTAAGTTTATAATAGCTTTTGTACGAAAAAGTGAGAGAAGCTATATTTCTTAGCCCTCTATCATTTTTTTCAGCAGTATGAGAAGAAAGATCTATGCTTTCCAGAAGTAATCAAAGCAAGGAGAGGTTAGACTTAATAAGAAGAAATCTGAGCCATGCATATCTACCTATCCTCTTAAAGTACCCGCCACTTCAGTACAAGGTGGAATGACTTAGAATTTATGAACATCATAGCCAGAAAAAAGTAAAACATTGATCCTGCCAGGATGTACAGAGTATGGAGCAAATGAGACTTTTCTTTATAGACTTAAAGAATCCTCATCAAAGAGTTATTTTGTTCATATCAGTCAACACCTTGTAATGTAAACCTCTGATGAACGTGCCATGTAGAATTCTGGTATCTCTCCTGTTGAAATTTCAGCTACATACCTAGCTTTTGCTTGGCAGGAAAAGTCTAATTTTGAGACAAAATACTGGATTTTCACAATTTGAAGAAGAGAACAATCAATTAATCCTATGATGCTTTATTTCTGCAGGGTAATAACTAAGTACTGTCAATATGGGTTAAATAAATCTGATATTTCAACTTTTGTGCAAATACCTTGACTTCATTTTATTCTTAAATTGAACAAAGATAGGGTATTTACAACAAATCTTTGAATGGACCATAATGGTTGATGCATATGTTTATAATTTCTCTGAAATTATAAATATATATTTTATAGAGAGCACTTTGGTTTTAGGAAATGGAATCACTGCTTTTGATTGTGCCATTAAGTGTCAGAGTACTATTAGTATAAATTGAAAACACACCCAGTGACTACAAGCCTGTTGCCTTGTTATGAAATTTGCAGCACTTCATGAGATGAGAGAAAAATTATTGCCCAGAAGGTTACATAGAACCTACATGGCAGACACACACACTGAAGATTCAAAATAAGCACCCCAAAATTACTTGGACGTTTATTCCACTGGAAGTAGCTCTTTTAATAAAGGTTATTACAGATCTAGTTGAGCTTCATGTCTGTGACTTCCTATTCACAGTATATCAACAACATGGAAGTAGTTAATTTTAAAATATCTATATTTTCAGCATGTCTTCACTAAAGTAGGCTGATACTATGTTTGTAAATAGCTGTATTTTTAAGACATTTGGCTCAGCTAAACTGAAGAGCTAAGCATGGAGTAATCCCTAAAACACTGAAGAAAACATCTCTAAGGTATGAGAACTGTTGCTGATTGTGGGCAACAAAGTAATTTCTAAATCAAATGAGAAAATGCAGATAATCTCTAAAAAATATGGGACATTATCAGCGGACTTATTCAGTTCAGTAGCTGACACACTTGATTATGATTTGCAACAACATTTTGACCACAAAGGTTGCCACTCTCTCCCATACAAGTCAAAGTCAGAGATTGGATCTCAGCGTCACATCAGAATTTGTTACGTCAGAGGAAAGGCAGACCTCTAAATGCAGACACGTCTAGCACTCCAGAGACTGTAGAAGCATATTTTAAGGGCTGAACATCCAGAAGAAAAACTGAGTTTATCAACAGATTCCCCCATCTTCTTCTCCATGAGACATAAGATTATGAGTGTCACACCACCAGAAAGGAGCAGGAGCTTAGAACTGGCAAGGACACCTTCAGGCAGACTTGTTCAGAACACTTAAACACAACACAAAGTTGAACTATGTACAAGTAACCTTTGCCCCATTAAACATAGCAACCAAACATTATCCAGGAAAGAAAAGGTACTAAGGCAAATTTGGAAACAGTTTGCAAGCACAATGATGGAATGGTAACTGCAGCCTCAACCATTCTCTAGTCTGCTTTTAGTAGACAACAAAACTAAAACATAGTTTTAGCCACATAAGTTGGGAGTCACTTGTTCTAACTAAAACATTTTAAAGATTAAATATCTAAATGTCTACACCTCTCTTAGACTTGATGGAAGGGAAAAGAGAGATTCCAGAGGTGGTTTACAGCAGCTTAACACAGGTACCTAAGGGCTGCTGAATCATCCCAGGAATTGCAAGTTTCCCTCCATTCATTATAAAAGGAATTAAAGAAGTTAGTCTAGACAGACAGATCTGCCTTTTTAAGGTTGGATGAGATGAAGCTCACCCCTGGAGTCCTTTACTTATCCAGCAAGAACATATTAAAACCCCCGTGATTTCCTCTTTTCCCATGGTTATGACAACTGTCTCCTCCTGGTAGGAACAGCAGCAATGAACTGTACACCTATGCCAACTACTGAAGTGTACCTGTTTGAAAGCATCATGTTCACTGTATTCTTCTGCTGTACAGAGCTCTCCATTGAAATTATTCTTGAGAGAATACCCCAAGGAACTGACTCTGGAAATTGAACACCCAAATGAGTCTTAGAAGCGAGTTTATTCCTCAACACCATTTTCCAGAATATCTGAAGTCCTGACCTATCCTTAAAAGGTATTGTATATTTGTTAGCTTTCCTTTATTACTGTAAAGAGCAGAAATGACATTTCACCCATCTTGTCATTATTCCAAGAACTGGAACACCAGTCTTCTATGTCCTTGTGCAGACCTTAATCTCTGTAAGATCAGAGGACTGCTAAAATTTCTGCGGTTGTTGCTGTGCTCTAAAAACAATCAAAAAAATCTAAAAACAAAAGACAGAAAAACAATCTAAATAAAAGAGTCCATATTATACAGATTTACGCATTTTACAGCTTTTTAAAGACTTGAAATAGAAAAATTTGCTTTTCTACTCAGAATTTAATTCCTGTTGCTTTAAAATTCGTCACTAAATGAGGGTGTTTGATGAGTATCAAGAGTTTTGTTTTACCTGGTAACCAGATGGCAATTCTTTGTCTGAGGTTTGGTGTTGTTTAGTTGGATTTTTTTTTTTGTTCTTAATAGGTATGGCAAACATTGTATCCTGCTACTACTATATTTTAGCATATTTAATTGCCAAGTTCACAAGAAACCGACTCACTGCTTTTCCCAAGCAGATGGTGGAAGTTGATTTTAAAACTGTAGCGAGACTTCTTTTCCAAAATGCCTGCATAGCTTTATGAAGTCTAATTACTGTTCAGTATGCACACTGAATAACAGCTCATGAGCATGTCTGCAGTTAGAGGCCAAGTACAGAAGGTGTTGAGTGCTCTAGCCTAGAACCCTGCATTGGGACAACTTTTTGTATCTAAAACTCAGCACATTTCAGTTTCTGTGGGACTGGAGCTATACCTTCAGTTCGTGGGAGACATAAGGTCTTAATAAACACTGGTGTCCATTTTGGACTTTATTATTTGCCCTTTTGTTATATATCTATTCTTTTATTAGGTTTAAATACGAGCACTTTACAGCTATATGTGTCAGAAAAGCATACAATAAAAACTAATTTTTAAATTAATTCTGCCAAGCTAAATCTACAGGTGCTGCAAAATGAAGAGTGACCTAAAAGAATGGTTTAAAATTGAAGAGTTTACATGAACTCAACTTGGTAAATAAATATGAAAAAGAACAGTAGGTGACATGAGACATAAGTCAGAAATGTAGGTCTAAATATCTTCCAGCAGTCTCTGAAGTTCACATCTGGATCTGAATGCACACCCCATGCCTCACCAATCATTATTAATTGTAAAGTAATCTTCTAGAGTAACTTGTGTGCTAATAACAAAAAAAACCTAAAAAGCAGTAAAACCACCTCTTGCCAACCCATATATAGCACAGGAATACAGCAAGAGACATGAGCTAGAACAGCCTGTCTGACCTGACATGACCCCAGAGCTCTGTCCCCCAGCAAAGTGAGCTGCTGCCACCCCACCCAGGCATGGCAGCTCTCAGCCAAGGCTGCAGCAGCAGCTATAGCCCACAGACTGTGCTCTGCTGGAAAAGAATTGCCAGAAGCAAAGTGCACGCTCCCAACAGCCTCCTTAACCTCCCCTTACCTCAAAGGACCCGGTCCATTTATTTTACAAGAGAAAGTATTAAATGCAATTGTTTCAAATAAATACAACCCTATTCACACAGAAACCATATATAAATGTCCATTGGTTGTTAAAAAATCATTCCAGAGAAATAAACAAGAGCTATAACAGATAGTGTCCAAGTAACATGAAATCCTACCAACAATTGAACCATCAAATTAACAGGTCACTGATAATAATTGGGATCTTCGAATACTGCAAAATATTATTCATTTGTACACTGAAAGTCAGATTCCTTACATTGTTGCACAAAGATTAGGAAGGAATAAATATAATGGATTAATGAATAATATGAGAGAATGAATAGTATGCATTAAGCTATGGGAAGATAATGATGTGCCATTAAATAGACCAGCTATTATGCTTCCTAATTTCAATACTGTAGTTAAAAAAGAGCAAATAGGGCAAAAAGAAGGAGTGAAAGAAATGTAATGTTGCTATTGAAAATGGGTACCTAAGGACCTTATGTGTATACTCCTTCACAATTTAATCTGATTAACAAGAAGTAATAATTTTCAGCTCAGCACTACTTACAAAAAAACCTAGTCTTCATCTTATATAAGATTTTGCATAAAATGCTTTTCAGCCTCAAGATAGCGAACAAGTTAGCTATTAGAGAACCTGCATAATTTCATGGCACAAAGTAGGGCTTATCACACATTTCCCATCTAGATTGTATTATGAAAAATTGTATCCAGTCATTGCTGGGTTTGGTTGACTGGAACTAAACATGATGGGAATAAAATGAACATTCTTTTTCAAATGTAAGAAGAATGTTCTCATTAAAATGATTTGGTGATATGACTTAAAACAATTTATTTAATCTTCACCTTTTCTATGTAACTATCCTTCAACTGAGAATTTTAAAAAGTATCATTTAAAATACATTTTTGAAGTATAATGAGATGCTCTGTCAGATGGGAAGACAAATTAAAAGTGCAATTCACACATAGCAGCATTGCCACCATGGAGCTACTAATCTTTTGCACAATGCTCACAGTCAAATGTACTCCAGTCTCTGTAGGGCACTTGCAGGGAGACTGGGATTTAAATTATTCATCAATGTGGATTTCCTTTTGCAGAAAAATTAGTGTGCCACATAAATAGCAAAGCTGTTAATTCTTGGACTTTTGCAATTTAACTGCTTGGTAATAGTATCTGTTATTACCAGTTAGTTTCCCTAGCAGTTACAATAGCAATATTCTGTCAAACTGAAAGCTATATACAAAAATAATGTAGAAGACAGAACATCCTCACAGCCAATAAATGTCCAGAATGCACTAGGTCCTATAAATATAAACAGCCATGCATAAGTCTGTCAGGAGACCTGATGAATGCCAGATTACGGCCACAACCTTTATGTCCAGAAAACAATGCCATCTCAGCTACAGCACACCTTTACATATGAACATCCAGAGGGAATAGGATATCAAAATAACTTGCCTGAAAAGACTTGCAATTTTCAAAACTGTCAGGTATGGATTTCAAGTGAAGTGCTATGTGACTTCATCCACCTATTAACCACAGAACACTACAAGCCATTATTTATAAAGTCAAGCTGCATTGACATCTAAATGGTATTATTAAACTTTCACAACAGTGGTACCTGTCCAATTTGGGCAGCAGAGGAGGGCAGCGTTTGTGACACGGTAGTTCTATCAGCATTTCAGTGGAGCAATACCAGAAGTTGGTTTCTTCTATGTTTGAGGGAACTGCCACAAAATTTCCAACCTACGGAATACATTTAAATAACCAGTTCCTAGCAGCTTCGCTGAAGGTATTCACTGGGCACAAAGTTAAGCACATGCCTAAAGTCTGGTCATTATGAAAAAAAAGGCAAAACAAATTAGTGAAAGGACTGTACTGGTTCCTTCCTAAGTGCCTAGAATGGTTCTTTGGACTTCCGACTGGCTCAAAAATTGTAATCAAAAAGAAATTATAAAAAATGAAAGGCTTCCCAGAAAAACAACTTTCACAGTTGCATTCACAGATATTCACAGGTTATTGTGAGTTGAAAGTGACCCACAAGGATCATCAAGTGCAATTCCTAAATGAATGGCTGTATGGGAATTGAACCCACAACCTTGGCAGCATTATCACCACGCTCAAAGCAACTAAGCCAACATCAAAAAAAAGCAAATATCCTTGATTTTAACATGTAATTGAAGTTACTGCTTCTGCTTTTGGAATGAAACATTCAAAAGTAAGAACTAGTATCACAGAGTAAAACATCAGACTAAGCAAAATCTAGGTGAAATGCCAAAATTAAAATTAGAGAAAAAAATAATCAAGGACACTACCTAAATAATTGAGTGCAAAGAAATGCATGCAGGTTCATACTAAGCAAAGATACACCATCTCCAGTTCAAAATGTGAAATCCTCACCTTCGCAACCTGAACAGGAAACAAAACCATATCTTCTGCCTAGACTTCAGTTACACAGAAATCAAAGCTGTCCATAGTGTGACACAACATGGAAATTTGCTCATTATGTCAGATTTCAGTTCACAGTTCTGAGATTTCGTATGACAATATTTTGGTCTCATAGGACAAATTGCATTCTCATTTTCAGTGTTGTTCTTAAGGTAAATAACTCTGCGATGGAACTACAATGGATGTGGACCATTCCTATGTTTGCCCAATAAACCTGAACATTTCAGTTAGTCTTCATCATTCTCTCCTGGAAGTCCAAAACCACTAACATCCAAAACACTTAGGGAACACATTGCATTATTTCCAGAAATGCAGTTATACTAGTCAGCCTCCTCTCCTGCCATCTGAAGGACATTCAGAGAACACGCAGACCTCCCAGGACTCTTCTTCCTTTCTCACAGCTATCAATGGAGGCAATCTGGCATGTAACATTTTGTGTTTCCCACAGTAATGATCACAATACAAATGCTTGCAGCTCAAGAAGATCTGTCTAAA
This sequence comes from Manacus vitellinus, assembly GCF_001715985.3. NCBI lineage: Eukaryota > Metazoa > Chordata > Aves > Passeriformes > Pipridae > Manacus > Manacus vitellinus. The sequence goes on along the minus strand of NW_021940682.1, from coordinate 34,909,582 downwards.
GGAGCTGAAAATATAATTTGGGACACAAACCAGATACTTTTAGAGAGAGATTTTGCTTACTTCCATATTGCTTTTCTTAATTGTTGACTTCTTTACTTTTGCAAATAAATTCAGCATAATGAAGAAGGATGTATTTTACTCCATAAGAATAAGGTTGATCTTATTCACTAAACGAGTAAACATCACTGATTCTACTGTGACAAAATCTGTGAGGACTTAGTTGCCACCACCAGCAAATTCTACAGACTGAGACACTCCTTCCAGGAATATAATATATTCAGGAATATACCTGAACCTAATACAAGAAAAATGCACTGAAATATTTTTTCCAAGTTTTTAGGCCAGATTAAAAAATATATCAGGTTTCATTATTTAGAAGAGGTTCACTTGCTACTACAAACAATTCTGTTTTTTACAAGAACAGTATTCGATTAATTGACCTTCCCTCTTACTCACTGACAGAAGTAATGCAAAGTAGCACCCACATGGAAATGAGTCCTGGTTCATCATTATTTTATGATAATTTGAAACACTGACTGATGCAGATGCAGTTTATTTTTCACTTGGGTTTCAGATGAGAAATTATGCATTTTATTTCACCAGTGTGTATGAATTGGAAATTTGATTCTGAAATTATTATGAGGAAAAAACAATTCATAGAATCATAGAATGGTTTGGGTTGGAAGGGACCTTCAAGATCACCTACTTCCAAACCCTAGATCACCCTTCCAAAACATCTTCCACTAGAGCAGTTTGCTCCAAGCTCCATCCAGCCTGGCCTTGAACACTTGCAGAGGTAGGGCATCCACCACTTGTCTGAGCAATCTATTGCAGAGCCTCATCACCCTCGCAGTAAATAATTTCTTTCTAATATCCAATTTAAATCTACTCTCTGTGAGTTTAAAGCCATTCCCCCTTGTTCTATCACTATATGCCTTTGTAAAAAAAGTGCATGCAGTGACAAGACAAAAAGGGAATTCTAAATAAGATTCATGAAAGTCTCTTTCACATAATCTTCCTTATGAAACTCCTATTCAGATTGTTCTAACTATCTCCACATGGATACAGACAGCATATTTGACTTCTAATGGACAAAACCCCACATGGTGGTGACCTGAAGCATTCCTCCTGCATGTTTAGATATCCTTCCAGGAGAGCTCCAGAATGCCAATGCTTCAGACACATGCAAGGATAAAAGAATGAAATATTTTTATTTAAATACAATCGGTTCTAAACACAAAAAATATTTCCCTTTTAAATGTCATTTATTTCCAAATATGTATCTTGGTGATGATTCCTCTAATTAAAATGGAATGTTGCAAAAACCTAGCTCTGCTGAAGGAGCACTCAGGAAAAGATAATTACCTTGCTCACCATCTCACTGTATCTCTGGAACTTCAATCCCACTACTTGCGATAGATGGACCTGTACATTGTATGTAATGGAGCAGCCAGCCTAAGTACAGCTCCATGCCACTGCAGCTGGATTGCTTCTGTTACTCCAGTTAGTTCATTTAGCAGGAGATTAAGCATCTCAACATTGCAAAAAGGAGACCAAAGGCCAAGTCCCTTGGTAACTTTAAAGAGAGTCCAAGCACAGAGGAAATACCTTGCAGATTAAGTACAGCTGCCAGCCTATAAACTTCCCAGTTTTTCTATTCCATTCCTTTCCTCAAAGGGAGAAGAGGGCTGAGCCTGGATAATTACATTGTCCTTTCAGCATAATTACCCAGCTTTGTCACTGTTTCACACATAATTAAGTACTAATATTACCCTATAAGTAAACAATATATACATGATATTTCTGCAATGGGCAAGAAAGCATTGCCTTATATACATGCTATTAGCAGCAGTAAAATTGTAAATTGCATGCTGAATCGGAAGCCATACTATGCTGTCAGATATTTTTGATTAAAATTAATTTGTTTGCTCTTCTGTACAATGAACCATTAAAAAATAATTTGTAAAATGCTGAAAATATTCATTCTTGAAGTGATTCCTATACAATGAACAGTGTGTCTGAAAACATGAATCATCATGTAAAAGAAGATACTGAACTCAAGTCTGCTGTTTGGAAACATGATTACATGTGTGTCTGTACTGTAAAATTGCCTGTGATGTCTTAACTCTAGCCAGCAGGTCAGCACCACCCAGCCACTCGCTCACTCCCCCCCAGAAGGATGGATAAGAGAAACAGAATGTTAAAAGGAAGAAAACTCATGGGTTGAGATAAAGAAAGTTCAATAGGTAAAGAAAAAGCTGCACACTCAAGCAAATCAAAACAAGGAACTAATTCACCACTTCCCATGGGCAGGCAAGTGTTGAGCCATCTCCAGGAAAGCAGGGCTCTATCACACAGAACAGTGACTTGGGAAGACAAACGCTATCACTCCAAATGTCCCCCCTTGCTCCATCTTTGCTCCTGATTTTATTGCTGAGCACCACATTGTATGGAATGGGACATCCCTTTGGTCAGTTTGGGTCAGCTGTCCCAGCTCCATCCCCTCCCAGTTCCTTGTCCACTCCCAGCCAACTCACTGGCAGGGCAGCATGAGAGGCCCAAAGCCTCGATGGTGCATAAGCATTGCACAGTAGTAATTAAAACATCCCTGTGTTACCAACACTGTTTTCAGCACAAATTAAAACATAACCCCATACTACCTACTATGAAGAAAATTAAAACTATTCCAGCCAAAAAAAAGTACACTTCCAAAGAATAGTGGCACGATATTAGATGTTCTTTGCATTAGCGCTGATGACTGCATGAGGAAGAGTGCCAAAAGTTGTTGAGAATGAGGTCTTAGATGTTCATTTGTGAACTTTGACACAAGTCAACTTTAGAACTTTAGTCTGGCCTCTGTCCTATATTTAAAAATCACCAACACAGGACAGAGTTCAAACAGGGGACTCACTGGGTCTTATGCTGAACCAAGACCATTAAAATAACTATAAACACCTTTCATCATTTTCAGAAACTATCTATGTGTTTGCCTTTTAAAATATCCTGTAGTGGTGAGTTTTAGAATTTACTGATCAGTTGTAGGAAAAAGCACTTCCATTTCTTTGTCTTATACCCCTAAATTAAGATGGTGCTCCTTAGTTGCAGCATAAGAAAGCATGATCATTACATATTTCCACATTTCATCACACCTGTCCATTTTCCAAAGGAAAGAGTCCCAATTTACACTGTCTTTTCTAATAGCACCAGTGCTCCATGCCTCTGGTTCATATTTAGTTAAATTCACTGTACCCTTTCTGGTTCTTCTACACCTTTCTGTGATAGAATGAATTAATCTTGCATGTAGTATTCAAACAACCTGTGTAACATTTAATTGTGTTAGTGAAATGAAATTCTGGTGTTTGTTCTCAAAGCCTTACCTTCAAATTTTCAACACCTACTTCTCCTTTTCATTGTTAAGCATTGAGGTGACATTCTGTATGAAACATTTGCTGTGATTCTAATATTGCTAAATGATAATAACAATCGTAATTTTGAGGTCATTATTCTGCATGTGTAGTTCAGACCATTTCCTCTGCATGCATCAGTTGGTATTTAACAACATTGAATTTCATTAGCCATTTTATTAGCCAGTAACTCAGTATTGTACCATAAGAATCTCATCACAGACTGTTTTAAATACCAGGCATTATTTTGTTTTGTCTGCAAACTTTCTCACTACAATGCTCATCTCATTTTCTGAATAATTTATGAGTCTGTGAAATTCAAATTTATGAATATATTGAACAGTCCAGGCTCAGCACAGACTTTTGCAGGACTTTATTTGTAACCACACTCCATTATAAGAACAAACCACTGATTTCTATCCAGTAATTTTTTAGCAAGAGACTTTGTTGAAGGAATTTGTTATAATCTCTTTCACAGTTGCAACTAGATTGTATCATCTGGATCATCCTTATCCAATGTTTACTGACACATTCAAAGAACTCTAGATTTTTGACTCATGACATCCCTCTAGTTTCCAAACCACATTGGTGCTTATTGTATCTATTTATCTAGATGTTCACTAACTCTACTCTTTATAATTATGTCTATCAAATTGTTTAATGCAAATGTCAGATTTCTTGGTATATAATTATCATCCTGAAAACCCATTTTAAACACATTCAAAATTGTAGGTTGCTTATTACAATTATCGGCCTTGCAACTTTATATTTAAGTTCCTTAGAACACCTAAATGAGAGCTGTTAGATCATGTTGGTCTGGTACTATTAATTTTATTGCTCAAAAAGGTCTTTTATTGACACTTTAATTTGAGACAGTTCCTCAGATTTATCATCCATAAACAATGACTCTGAAGAAGGTATTTTCCTAACCTTCTCTGAAGAGTACATAAATGCATACAATTAAACCAGATTTTCTGCACAATGGCCTTATTATACTCAATGACTTTGATTATCTATCTATCTTCAACATTCTCTTGCAATTTCCCAATTCCAGTGTAGGGCTGTGTGTTTGTGCATGCGTGTTATTTGTAGATTTCCCTTAGGAAGTTGCCCCTCAATATGTTTTTGTTCAGTTCCATTGCAATTTTACATTTAAACTGCCAAATTCACATTTATTTTCCCATTTGACATGCATGTTTGTGAGTTCTAACAGTTTCTGTCTGATATGTAACATGCTTTCCGTATTTTGAAAGCATTCAACAATTAGCACTTAAGTTTATAGTTTACTTAAATGTATAGAGGTTACCTGCAAGCATTTTTATCCTTGTTGTTGCTTCCTTCAGTTAGTTTGTTTACACTTTATCTTTCTCACAATACACCTTTTTAGTGTTAAAAGGTACACAGGAGCTATTTAGATTTCTTTTGTACAACATATTTGGAGGCAACTGAAATTTCTAAACATTAATGTGTTTTCTGCTCTAGTCTCTGATTATTCATCTGGGGAATCCTAGATTCACTATCTCTTTCAGTACAATAATTACAGGCATCTAAGTGAAATTGTAAAATAGAAACTTGACAACAAGCAATGGGAAAGACACTTTTCATCCAGTATTTCTTCAGACTATGGAATTCATCGTCAGCATCTAGGCTAGGTGTTCAATAATACAGTATAATACATCTTTCTCTACTTAGGTATGCCATGGTAACCTCCATGAAAATCTGTGATTTATGGCTTAGTGCTCCCACCCATCCACATCATGTCTTAGTGTGTCATTTCTATTTGCTTCCTACTCCACCAATGAATGTCTCTCTCATTATCTACCTTCCATTTTACAATAGAGATGCCTCTTATACCAATAAAATTTAAAGCTAGCCATTTTCATTTCTAAATTTGGGGTTCAGACTTCAAATGCTGAGATGGAGCTGAACACAGAAGACATACACAGGGAGTTATATGGAATATTACTGTATTGCTGGTACTCAAGATAAGTTCTGGATAATTTAAGTTACTCCAAAAGCTAGAAACAAACCTTAACTAGGAAAATATTTATTTACAAGATATTAACTATGTGATATTAATTCCATGTGTCGATCCTCTCATTCTAAAACAAGAAGAACTTATTACAAAACAGTTCATTTCCAAAAGAGTGTGTGTGTGTATATATATATATGTGACCTTTATCAGAAGACTGCACTGCAAACAACTTTTCAGAAATCTCTCATTAGCTAAATTCTTATTTTTCTTAGTTCATAAATATTTAATGGTAGCTGGTTTTACTTTTCTCCAAGAATTTATACAAATTGACCACAATGTTGATCATTTCATATAACTCCTTACCGACACTAAAATAGACTGCTGCGTACTTACAAAAAATTAAATATGTGTATCTCTCCTTAATTCAAGTTCTGCAATATTAATTTATATTGAATCTTCTAATTGAATGGAAATCTCAAATGAAAATCACAAATGCAGCGGTGAACTGGTCAAACTGTAACTGATCATATACAACAGTAAAGTGGTGGGCAAATAAAATGGAAGTGTAGATGTGGCACTTTGGGATGTGGTTTACTGGTAGACTTGGTAGTGCTGGGTTAATCATTGGACTTGATGACCTTAGGGGTCTTTTCCAGCCTAAACAATTCTATGATTTCAAACTGTCTTCCAGAAGCTGAGTAAAATATAAAATTATATATGCACTTCCTTGGCTTTGGATTCCTTGCATATGCTATTATCATGTTTTACTTGTGCAGACATATAGACAGACAGACAGACAGACAGAAAGATCTATACTCTTTTTTCAGTCCAGAAATTCTAGTCTACTCTTAGTCAACAAGTGAACACGGAATCACAAGAAAATACTGCATCTTTTTTTCTCTCCATAGGAACAAGATATAAAAGGCGAAGCAATACATATATCAAATCAAACATTCATATAACTTAAAATCCTATCTCTGGCAACTGTGAATTAATGATAACTAAGGAACAGTATAAAATAAAGCACATAATGGTAATGCCATAATAAACTCTCCTTTACCCATGGAAAACTTCCAACACAAAGATGGTCTAATGCCTCTAATTCAGGTTGAAGTACACTGGCATAGAAAGTCACTATTCATTTAAGAAGTCATCACACACCTTTCATGAGTCACATCTTTATCTTTTCTAAATCTTTTCTAATTCTACTATATGGTTTTCAGGACTAGAACCCTAGAAGTGTACCAATTCTCAAGGACAAAGACAGACCAGAGGTTTGTACAATGCCATAATGATGTTTGCTTTGTTCTCTCTTCCTTTCCAGAAATTCTTTTAATTTTATGTGCTGCTTTTGTGCACTGTTGAATCATTAACTATTTCTAAGCACAGAGCTGACTTTATCATAGAATGATCTACTGTAATTCCAAGATTTCTATCTTGAGTGGAAATAACCATTCAGAGCACATCACTATGTATGCAAAGTTAGTTTTTCCTTCCAATGTTCATCACTATCAATACTGGATTTCATCTGGCACCTTATCACACCATCTCCCTGTATTGTGAAATCTTTTGCAGCTCTCATCAGTTAATTTCCATTTTCACTTCACTGAATAGATTAGTATTTGTCACCTCCTTATTCACCTCTTTTTCCAGATCATTTATGAACACCTTGAGCAGACAGGCTTAGCATAGATTCTTCTGGACTTCACCAATGATCTTTTAATACAGGAAAAAAAATATTTTTTTTCCTAACATTTAACCATTTATTAATCTAAGAGAAGACCTTCCCTCATGTCTCATTGCAGCTTAATTTGACACTAGCTTTGATGTACAATCTTCCTAGAAACCTCTCTTCAGAATGCAAGTGAGAAATAATTTGCAAATATTTTCTGTTACTTTGATGAAAGTAAATTTATTTGTAAATTTGATTTTAATTTTCTGATTTTTGAACAAATTAATTTTCCATTAAAATACATATATTGATGATAATTTTCATTTTTGTTTTCTTTTTGTTTGCTCTCAGAACAAGCTTCTGTTACAGTTTTGTGCATTGTACTTCACATAAATTACTTTTTTCATGAATTAGGACAAGTGAGGTAATTAAAACATGAGGTTTGCTTATATGACAGTGGATGCAAGTTTTCACTGCTTTCAGTTTCTACACATTGAAATAACCATAGTCTATATAATATCATTATTTATAAGTCATTGACTAGTGAGATGCTAGGTCATAGTTCAGAAGACCTTTTAAAAGCAACCAAAGACAAAGGCGTGGCATAGTCAGTTCCCAGGCCATCTAGAAGTACCAAACTAAGACCAAAGAACACAGAACAGCTTACAAGCTTTATCTTCGGCTAAGTTAATTACCTACTAAAGTCAGCAATGCTCATGGCACTGGCCTCTGTAATAGGAAACATATCAGGATTCCTTTTCCCAGGATACTGCTGTGAGCTACAGCTTACTGGAGAAAGTGCCAAGTCAGCAGAGGACCACAGGATTCCAGTACCAGCAGGAATCCAAATAATCAAAAGGTATCACTAAGAAAGCAAGGTACCTTCATTACATGAGAATTCAAGAGGATGCTGGAAGTGTAAAAGGATTGTGTATTCATAGAGAAGAGCATCTCAGGGAGAAAGTCACAGACAGCAACTACTTGTCCCTGGACTCATACTATTACAACCCTGACTTTTCATGCATGGTGGATGCTGCTAGAAGTCAAGTCTGCTTAAGTTCAAACATACCTATTATCTGCTAAAAATGGCAATTGTTCTATAGAGGAAACCTGTCATGAACTATTACTGGTTCAAGGGTCACTTAGCTGTTCATTAATCCTGGAAAACATGTCATGTATAGGCCTCTCTCTTCTGTGTCCCACAATGTCATGCCTACTTCTTGCTTTACATACTTATAACTAACTCTCTATAATGAGAATATCACTTCTTCTTCAACATCCATCCAAAAGACTGTGTACTACCTATCTCAACATCTCAGTTTCTCAAAGTAGTGACGCTCTTTCTTTTCTCTTGTTCGAAATGAGGTGAAGTAAACCTTAATAACGAATAAAGTGTTTCTGAAATGCAAGAAAATGTACCATTAGTAATCTACTAAAAATTTTGAAGCACAGGTCAATGTTAGTTTGTATTACTTACCTTCTGGCTGTTTAACGCTGATCTTACTTTAATTCAGTACAATTTTTATATGAGTATGCTGGCACAATATGAACACAGATACCACAGTACTAAAGGATTTATATAAAGAGATTTAGGTGAACTTTCTATGACCATTATTCTTCCAGAGCTTTTCAAACTTGTTTTGTATTAGCCAGATGATCTTGCACTTTTATATTTACCACTTCAGGATTGCCAACCAGATACCAAATGTGGATGATTTGTGAATGTTACACTTCTTTGTGCTTTTAATTTCAGATAAGCAGCTGAAGAAGGCTGGAAATGGTAGTGCTACATTTTATTAACAAGATTTAAATATGATTTGTAAAACTGGACACATAGATTTCTCTGTTTCAGTCACTGAAACATCACAAAGGAAAGATGAATTGGAAGTACAACTTTATGTCTCTGCTTGGTCACAGCCTTTATAGTCCTAATCAATAAACAAATAGGGCTGTCAGCTTCCTCTCCTGCATTCTTCATGATGAGGCAAATATCTAACTTCAGCAATTGCTACAAGACAGTTCCTTCACAGTGAATTCAGGAGTTTTGGCAATAGAAGTTATTCTGTAGTGTTTGAACCACTACAGGGCAAACCAACCCTGTCACTCAGTCCAGAACAGATAGTCTTTTCAACTACAGAGGAGAGCTGGAAGAACTATTCTGTTTAATGACATCAGTGTCCAAGCCTCCCTTTGCTGTCTTAGGGATGTGCCTTCTTTGCTGCTTTCAGACCACAGGGATTAGGTACACATTGTCTAAAATAGAAACCAAACCCCTCAAACCACCAATTACCTTAACTGCCCAGTTTTCTCAAGATAAAAATGAAACACGCACCCCAGAGTACTTTAGTTCAGAATAAAAAAAGGTAGCAATTCACATGACCAACATTCAAAATTATGTAGACAGTAGAAACTGAGGGTGTACACTCAAAAAAAATGAAGGAGGAAAATATTTTTAATTATATGGAACAGAACAGAGAGGAGATTTGCTTACTTTATGTTTCTCTTGTTTTCCACAAGAACTGTAGCAAAGTAAGCCAGAACTCCAGACATGGCACCTGAATTCCCAGTATCTGGATGGTTTTAAGAGAAGAAAAACAAATAAGGAATGAAAAGAGAACTTGAATACTCAAGAAACAAGGCTAGACTACACTGAAGCACAGAGAGCTGAAGATCTCAGCTCAGGGACAGGTCTCAGGGATGAGGAAGAAAAAGGAGATAATGTAGCAATGAAAATTCAAAAAGTTTTGTCACGAATTGAAGGAAACTGCATGACTACAGTTCAGTCTTTTTGTGCCAGCACTGCTTTCCGGTCCTGCACTGCTGAATGCAGGGAACTTCCCAAACCTGTGCAGACACCTCCAAGCAACACCCCCCAGCATCAGCAAGCATCCAGCTTAAATGGATTTTGGATGTTCAGTTTTTCCAGGGGCAGTCAAACATGGAGCCTATGGCAACTCCTTGATGTTAGTTGAAAGTCTTCAGCCCTGTAAACTCTATTGTGTCTCTAAGTGTCGGACTCTAGTTTCAAATGTTTTAGTAGATATTCGTTGTTTTAGTTTTAGTTCTCTTGTCAATTTTTTTTCTCCCTATTCTAATGGATTAAAACTTTTAAAGGTACATGAAATCTTCTTTGCTTTTTTCATTTAATATTCATAAGTAACGTATGAGAAATTATACCAAACATTCTAAAAATAAACAAAGTTTTAAGTGGGAACATGAGTTCTTATCCCACACTGTGCAACATGTTATGATCATCTTTGGTTCTTTCTCAAGTCCTATAAAGTATAAAGAGAATAGTATGCATACAGCCAAGTGTCAACTATGCCACTTCCCATTCTATCATCATGATCTAACTCAAATATTTCAGTGAAAACTGAGCGACTTCACAGAATCATGGAATTGTTTAGGTTAGAAAAGACCTTCAAGATCATCAAGTCCAATCACAGAATGGACAAATCCCAATGCACTTGATGAGGAGTAAATTATTGTATACCATTTAAAAAGTGGCAAGATTCAATCAGGTCAGACTTATATTGGGTTAAAAAGCTATGTAAATATAGTTAATCCTTTTTAAAAAGAAAGGTAATGTGACAATTCTTACTTACTTGCAGATCAATATAGTAAAATGGCTAAAAGGACTAAGGAGACGCTTTCCTGGAATAGTTTTTAAAAGTTCACATGAAAAACAAGATTCAAATTTTATATTTAAATATGTTTTCATAATATAGATTTGAATAGGTGATTTCGGGAGAAAATCCTTTAAGCTTTAAATTATCACATTGTGCATAACAGCAGAAGAAGAAACACTTTAAAAATTCCAATTTATGAAAAACAAAAAAATTATTTTGTGCATTCCTTAAGAATTCTGTGGGTTAATTCTGCCTAAAAGTACACACTAATACTTGACACAGGTTTATATCTATCAATTTGTGGAATATTTTCTTCAGTTGATTTCAAGATGTAATTTTAAAAGTAGCAATGATTTTCATAGTTAATTCTGTTGTCACCCTGCAGACTCCATTTTATTTATGACCAAGTCTTGACTGTATTCATACTGAGAATAAGACTGATAGGCAATAAAAGGAAAGAAAATCAAGATTCGGCTTTGTAGCACTGCAATCATGTTTAGGTGACATAAAGGAATGGCATCTGGTGATTATGTAAGACAACTGCATCTATCTATGTGTGTTGTAAGTTTATTATATAGTCCATGAGGCACTCATGAACTAATGCATGAATTTTTCAATAATTTGAACTATAAATGAAATAAATTGTACTTAATTTTTTTTAATCATCTTATTTTTTTCAAAATTGGAATACAAAATATGTTTGATGAGATATCCGTGGAGACCGCAATTTTGCATCAGTATCTCACTGGCCACATGTAAATCTGGAGAAGTCTCCAAATGCTGCTTCTCAAAGTGCAGTAAGGCTTTCTCTGTACTGCCAGATATTTTGCAGCAAACATCAGACAGCCGTAATTCCAAGAAATATTGTTCAGCAAACTCTGTCTTTGTCAAGAGACAGCACCATTTCCCTTACAGTCTCCAAAGTGCACAGTTGCTCAGGATGCAGGTAACAGCTAAACAAATCTCTTCCTCAATCCAACTGTGTAACAAGAAAGCCCTTCATTAGTATAGTGAAATGTCAACTAAGTCTCCCAGGATGGCAGCAATAATCATCAAACCACTCAGTCTTCTGCTGTGATCAGCTGGACTTTGTAGTTCAATGGAAAGTTTGTTCCTTCTGTTAACAAACTTAGATATCTAGGGCAGAAACAACAATAAATATTAATTTTATCAGCACCTACTAAAATTCTGCAATCCCCCAATCTACAAACTCCTGAGCTAGTGCCTGAGTACTGGGTTCTCTATCAGCATACATATATCCATTCAAGGAGCTTAAATAGTCCAGCTACCTACTCAAACTGTTGTCTAGAGATGGTAGCAATTCTGGATAGAGTTAGCACATCCTACTAAGAAGTTTAAGAGCACTCATAGTAGTATCTGATTCATGCGGAACTCCATAAATCTCAGAGCAGTTTTTGTTACTCTCAAATTTGGAAGCCACTGCTAATTGTTCCAGATCTAGACCATTATTGTCAACCACCAGTCCACGCTTGCCTCCAGATATGTATTTCATGTTGAATAAAACTCATCTAACGGACAGTCTTACAGTTGTCATATGTGCTTCTCTTCTACAAGCTGTCCATGCTCTCCATTACTCTTCTGCTGCTTCACCCTCTAAAAGCAGCTGCCAAAACTATTGGCAAAGCTGTTTAATATTGACAGTAGACATTGTACTCAAACCATCTGCAGATAAACAGCAAATACATCACACAGATAGTTCCATAGTTGCAATAGCCATTTGTCCGTGCTGACTAGATACAAGTTGAAAGAAAGCAATATTTGCTAGCAAAAATACATACTTGGAATAGTAAGAAGTCGATGAAAATTGTATAATTTGGCCTCAGATTGCAGAATTCCTATTGAATCCTGCAGATTTCCAGTTTTGCTAAACCTCTGCCATAGCAGAGCACTCAGCAGCATGCTAAAGAGACTCAGATCTGTTATCTTGTTTTCAGTATACAAATGTATGCAATTATGGAAATTGTATAACCAATTATGAATAATCTATAGAATGAAAATTGTTCACTTAAAAGCCATGTACAACATCCAGTGAATTCATTTAGAGAAATAAATTATTCTAAGACATAAATCATTTCCCAAATAAATTATTCACTGTGAATTGTTCACCCCCTAGTAATCAAGAGCTAATCTGCTGTTCCTCCAAACACCAAGTCAGTTAAAAGAATGCAAATTAATCTGGAAATTGTAATAACCATTGATCCGTTTCTCTTTGTCATATATAACAATGCAACTTGGTACTGTTTCCTATTTCTTTTAAAAGGCTATATTAATTCATTTGCTGAAGATCAAATCTAGAAAGCGGAAACACTCAAAAGAAAATAGAAAGCAGAAAGGAGAAAAGTTCTTCTCTTGTAACAAACAGTAATATTCTGCCTAATTAGAATTCATTCTAAACAGTTTATGCTCTTATACTACTGTTGTGGTATTATAATCCTCTTTGCTCTCTCAGTTATTCACTCAGATCACTTACACAGCTTTAATTCCCTAGGTACTATATTGAACAAGTATTCTTTCTCAAGATTTTCTGTGAAAGAATTTGATATCTGCTTGGTTTAATTTCACTTTCACTTGGAGGTGTAATTTGGGAGGCTGCAGCAACACAAGCAAAAACCAGTGTCTGAAGATAGTTATTCCAAGCCTTTCCAAAGAGAAAGATCCCTGAGGCAATAGCATACTTGTTAAAATGATGGTGAATGCTTCTTATGAAATCCAACCAGAAATACAGTAGTGTAAATGATTTAAGTATGCCTGGTTAGGCAGTAACCTTGCACTGGAGCTGGAATTTGGATTAGTAGATTTATTTTGGTTCTTATTCTCTATTATTCTGTATGTGGGTCTGGAGAGTTCTACCCTATCTGTAGTATATTTATCATTCCTCATTTCTATTCCCTGCTACAATGTCCTCACCTCTTTATGTTCCTTACTTTTACGTGCAATACATTTGCCTCCCAGCATACCCTCTAGCTTACTCCTCTTGGTGATTCCTAACTTCCTGCATTTCTATTTGTCCTATCTCCCAAACTACATCTACTTATCATAAGTTCCTGTTCTGTTTTCCCCTTTGCTATCCCTTTTCATGTACTGTAACAGATCTCAGTGGGAAACTAACCTCCTAGCACACAAAAATATTAATGATTTCAAAAGCTTTCCATTGAAAGGAAAATAAAGGCCAAATTCTCAAATCTTTTGCAATTTGAAAATGTCAACAGAAGACATACTTTACCAAGATATTTCAATTTTAAAATTCTCATTTTATTGCTGATATTACTATAAAATAAACACATTTCAAAACCATTTTTTCAACAATTAAGAAAAACTAAAATCTTAATTTGGAAAATGGCAAAGTTGGTTGTTTCCACCATTTTAAAACTTTTTTAAAACTATTTTAAGCCAGGAAATTAATCAAAAAGGATCTCCCACAAGCAGTTTAAGTTCAGTCCTCTCAATGTTTTCCAACTAAAAATGGTTTAGTCAAAAATTACTCTGATCTACTCTATCTTGTACAATATTGATTATGGTTTGATATGTAGTTCCTCTTAAGTAATTTTTTTCAGTTTGGTTGTTCCAAAAACTTGATATTAAAAACTTTATATTAAAAATACATTAGAGCACAATGTGAATCTTATATTAGGTTTCTAATTGCATCATTTCACCAAGATCAGGTGATGTTCAAATAGTCCAACATTTTCGAACCTTACCTGTAACACTAAAGAGAGGAAACTCTATACTTAAAAAATCTTGAGAAATAAGAAAAGATTCTTTCTTTATCACAGTTCACATCCCAAGTTTGGTGAAAGCTTAACTGGCTAACACAAGTGCTTTGAATAAATTAAAGCTTAGCTTTAACCTCTGTTCTTCTGAAAATCAGATTCTACAAAGGGATCAACTGCAAATATAGACAATTCAGAAAGACAGAACCATCCAATATCAGCTCTTTAGATTGTAAAATTTTGCAAACAGAGTCTGGACAGAATATGCAAATTGTGTGTGTGTGAACACATGCCTACCAAAGCACGATAAATAACAACAAAAAATCTTTCTGACTAAGCAAGCAGCAATTCCAACAAACGATTTCATTGCCGAAATTTCATTTTGATCAAAATAACATTTTTGCTGAGATGAGAGCATCTCATTGTTGGTTTATGTAATGAATCCTAGGTTTTCTCAAATTAAAGAAACAGACTAGTTTGTCTTTAATTGAAGAGACTAAAAACTCATGTACATAGATATCCAAGAAACTATGCAACATTTCATATAAATAAAATTTACTTAAAGAAAAAATGGTAAGTGTGCAGAGCCACTTGCATTTAACACTATGTGTATTAACAAAACCTTTTTCAAATTAAGTTAATTTCAAACAGTATGAAAGCAATCTGAAGAAACCACTGCTACAGTTCATAGCTAGATATTGCTGGTTGTTTATAAGTTAATTGTAAATTTGGTTTTTTCCTTCACTCTGTATGTTGATTATTAAAATTAAAGAATGCTCTCTACAGGCTAGAGATCTGGAACATGAGCAAATAAACTCTCTACCCTCTAGTGTAAATCCATGTGATGGTATAACCTGTTTCCTAGGATTGTTGAAAAACATTACTAAATCAAAAGCCCCCAAAATAAATCTAACCTATTACTCTGTTTTCCGAATTTCAGGATTGCAATCTACATGTGATGAGCTCTTCTTTTATCAAAACCAATAAGCTTCTAAGTAGATAAATTTTATGTAATTAAAAATAAAGCCACCTCCTTTCCTAGCCTCTTGCTTTTTCATCCTGGCCATTTAGTGATAGCAGCTGAGTTTTCACAAGGATACAAGTGCCAAAGCCTTGTACTTACATTTCCCTGCAGAAAGAGCTCCAGTTCTTCACATAATCCACAACACTTGTGACACAGGTGCAAGGATCTCTTCAAGTGCCTTGCTGATTTCTTTAAGCAGCAAAAAACTTGCTATATTGTTTTCCTTCTTTTATGACAGTGATAAGTGAGGCCTTGCAGCAGAAGGACCATTCATTCTACACTATTAGAGACAGCCCTTATTTGGTGCCTAATGTTCCATGACCCATAAGCATTAAAGGAACTGCTAAGAAGTATTTGATCAGGTAAAAGCTATATATTTGAGCCACAGGCATGCAACAGAACATATTGGAGAACAAAAATGTTTCATATAATGAAGAGAATGCAGCACAATCAGGTAATAAAATAACAGAACAAAAATATAGTCTGGCTTGGAGGCACATTCTTGCACAGAAAACCCACCACATTCCTTGTGGCAAAGCCACAGTCAGTCCCAGGCAGGAGAATAACCAGCCTCTCCCAGACATGCTGCTGGGCCCAAGGGTTGTAACACTGATACAGGATACAAGTAAAAAAAAATCATGTCATGCTTTATATTAGTCCATTAGTGCCTGGTTTCCTCTGGATTGTCAATAATTCTCTGAGAAATAGACTCACAAAACCAGTTACAGGGTTAATCCCTCAGGAATGCATTGGTCTGGCAGACTAGCAGAAGAGGACAAGCCAGAGGAAATAGCAATACTGTGTTAAAGGCATATCTGGTGGTCTACACAAAAAAATGGAATATGCAAAGACAGTTTCTCTCTTCAACAAGAAGCAGGAGGTCTCTAGTGCAGCCCCCTGCTCAAAGCAGGGTCACTTCTGAGCTCAGACCATTTTGCTCAGGGCTTTATTCTGTTGGGTCTTGTAAACCCCAAAGGATAGAGAGCACAACTGCCCTGGACAGTTTTATGGTGAAAAAAAAGGTTTTTCTTATGTTCAGTTTGTATGTCTCCTCTTTTAGCTTATGCTTAATATCTCTCTGTCTCCCAAAGAGCCTCTCTCCGTCTTCACGTAGGTACCAGCAAGCTCTTGTTAGCTCCATGCAAAAGCCTCCTTTCCACTAGGTGGTGAACAAGTCCCAGTCCCTCAGACTTTCCTTGCAGGGTAAATGCTCAAATCTTGAATGTTGTGGGAGGTCCTCTGCTGAACACACTCCAGTTTGTGTCTTTCTTCTGGGGGACCAAACTGAGCACAGTGAGACAAGGTCTAATGAGTGTTGAATAAGGGAGGATGATGCCTTCCTTCAATCTACCACTCGTGCCTCTGTTTTTGCAGCCCAGGAGGTGGCTGGCCATTCTTGCTGCCAAGGTACAGAGCTGCCCCGTGCTCAGCTGCCCACCAAAGCCCCACAGAGCTGCTCCTCAGCTGGGACCACCCCCAGCAGCCAGGACTGCTGCAGCGGGGCTTCCTTCCCAGAGGCACTGCTGGGCATTTCTCCTCCTTGAATTAATATGGGTCCAAACGCTTCACTCAAATGGATACCTGAGACTACAAGCAGGAGGAGGAACTGAACCTCTCACAGTAGCTGTCTGCCCAATAAAATCATTCATTTTCAGCAGGGCCATGGCAGCAGGAGCAACCGCTGCGCCTGTCAGAGTGTCACTGGCCCTGCTGCAGCCATAGCAGCAGCAGCCACAGAACCAGGTCCTATCTCCATACCTACACCTCCTGGCCTAGTAAACCAAAGATGAGTCCAGACAGAACTCAAAGGCTGCTTAAGGATATCAAATGAAGTGGCAGTGGCAGTCTCAATAAGCAGAGTCCAATGAGCTGCTTAGGGAAAAAGCAATCCTCGTTAGCCTTTAATCTGACAAAAGTAGCACAGAGCCCATCCTGAGAGCTGAACATGATTAACAGTTATTTTAAGGTACCTCTGTGTAATCAGGAAACGCTCTGACAACAATTCCAGGAGGAGATTAGGGTCTTTGCCTGCAAAATAGGTAAGTCTGCCTTCAATAAGCTCAGTAAGGGAAACACCTGCTTTGCAAACAGGCAAGGGCTGGCCCTGCTCATACACTATACTGGCTCTGCAGCCAGAAGCTGTGGTTGGAGTTTCCCTACTGGCAAATCTCCCAACTTGCCTTATGAAGAAATGGGACGTGTTGGTTCAGACGTAGTGTGGCACCCTTCACATGCACATACAAAACAACTTGTGTCTGCTTAACAAGCAGTAGATAGGCAGTGGATCCCTCTTGCTTTTATGTGGCCATAGGACTGCTGCTCCCTCGCAGCACATCCCAGTGAAGCCCAGACCACGGGTGGCAGTAAGGACACAGTCCTTCCTGTAAGGAGGCAACTGCACGTGGGTGGCAGCAGCACTGAGCCCAAGGAGCTGCCTCTCACGTCTGCAAACCAGTGCCCTGGGAAACTCACCCAGCCCAGCTGCCTCGGAAATACAATTTACAGGAGCCCCAGATGCCTAGCCAAGTTTATTTTGTTGCCGCAGCAACCATCTTCTCTTACTCCACTTGGCCCTGTCACCTCCTCCGTTGCATCTAAAAGGAGATTTCTTGGTAGGGAAGGGTGGGAGGAGAAAAGCTCCTATAGAAAAGGAAATTTATGGGGGAAAAAATCTAGTTAGATCTATAAAAACTGTACAGCCAATAAGATCCTAAAGGCATTTTTAAATGGACAACCACTTGAGCTTTCAACAATGAACCCGGAAGAAACCAGAAAGGAAAAAAGAATGAAGGGTAACATAAACCACAGCATATTTCACTTTGAGCTTTTTCTCCAAAAGACAATGCCATGTACTTTATCACTGCACTAATCCAAGAAAATTAGTTTCTTTTGTTTCTATATATTGCTGGGCCAGCTGGCAAAGCTAGTAACAGATTTCAGTAGCAAAATTTTGCATATGTGTAAGTTTTACTCACTAAAGGTTGAAACTACATTGCATAACTCCCTACAACTGCCATAATCTTTTAATGTCTTTTATTTAATGACACCAACAAACCAGTCTATGTTAAAAGTTGGCTTTCATAAAAATAAGGCAATTTTTTGACTTAGCAAATCAAAAAAACGAAGAAAAAATACACAAATGAGGTAATAAACAATTACTTTCAAAGAACCAACCATCAGTTTAGTAGTTTACATAAAAGAGATGGTGATGCTGCATCTGCAAGATGTGATTTAATGGGTAGAATGAATGAACTAGGGAAATGACCATAAAAAATCCAGGATTTTGCAAGTTTAGGGAGAATGTCTCCTCACTGGTTTAATGTGAAATATTACTGCTATTCTGCTCCCATTCTACTGACAAAATATCACCGATGTCCACTGAAAGTCTGTCCCAAATATGTAACCAATTCACCTTGCAGAGCACTAAGTATTTTGACCCAGACCTGCACTAAGTAAATGCTCACTATTCTTCTTTATAGAATTCCTTACCACATACAACAGGCACATGTAAAATTTCAGGTACACCTCTCAAAACTGCATTTTCCTATCCTTTCCTCTATTTTGGTTTCTTTACCAACAAAATTGATGTGCCCTGAACTGAAAGAATACATTGAAGATCCCTTCTAACCCAAAACATTCTGTGATTCTATTAATTAAAACAGTGTTTTTTAAAATAAACTCAGCTTCTTCCAGGAAGAAGATCAGGATCTCACACGGAGTCTTATTAATTATCTAGAAACAGTGAAGAGGACTGTGCAGCTACATGGCTACAGGTACATAGGTTAGCATGCAATTTACCAGCAAGGATTAAGAAAGGACTAGAGCAGCCATGATCTTAAAAAAAAATAAAATAAAAATTTATTAGCCTTTCATTATCTAGAATCTTCTGGGTTTGTTAGATGATGTTTTAGGAAACCAAAGTCAATGAGTGTCCTCCCTTACTTGATGCATTTCAAAGGATCTTCCTGATTAATGTTTGTCCCTGGAAGACATTTTTGTTATTCCTAAGCCCTCAGATACAAGAACTGAGCTACATTCTCCAGTGGAGACATTCTCTTTTGGAAATCCTCAAGCTGCACGTCCTGGGAATCTGGGTGCTTCGTACTCTTGTAGCAGCTGGGCTTTAAGGATCATTATCCATTTGTTTGGGAACATCCTGACATTTGAAACCACCCATCGCTCAGATACCTGTTTCACTGTTTGACCATACTTCTGGGGTAAAAAATACAACAAAATAAAATCTCCTATCTAACCTCAAATTTCCTGTGTCATGAGTTGTATCCATTGCCTCTCATCCTACCACTGTGCCTGTCCAGGAAGAGTCTGGCTCTGTCTTTTCTATAGCTGTGCAGCAATTACCCTTTCTCACAGAGTGCTCCAGTCAGATTCAATTTCTCCCTCCCCTATAGCTAGTTCATCTATAGCAAATCCAGAACAAGGGTTATGAGCTAGCTGGTACAGGACACACACAAACAATTCTTCAGTGGGCCAGGTACTATTCTTGTATTTAATATAGTTTGGCCAATTTGGAGTAGAACTTTCCCTATATTTCAGAATGAATTGCTTCTAGCCAGTGAACCTTCTATTTTGCATCAGTCTGCAGTGCAAGAGATACAAAAATACAAAAGTGATTCATCTATGTAACTTTTTACTGTTTCTTCACTAAAATCAGGCACATGATAATCAACCATTTGAGATGACTATGGGTTTGAGACTGCTGGTACCCAAGTCCTTCAAGAGTAATAGTTTTCTATTCAGTAGAAATTCTCATCCTGAAACTTTTCTATGGCTTTTTTAAGTTAGTGTCAGAGTTTGTCTATTCTTGAATGTTTTTTCATTACTGATTAAATGGGTATTTGGCATGGTGACAGAAGTATCTGACTGTCAAGGATATCCTGACAAAGTGCCTTAACAAAGAAGATTGCTCACCAGGGACATGAGTGAAATTTTAATGTATACTTAATCCTTGTGTCTTTATTGAAACTTGAAAGACCATAATTAGTGCAAAACAAGATGGCAATTTTGTGATTTGGACATCTGTCCACTACAAATTTAAGTCTTTCATTTCACATAGGCCAAACAAAAGCTCCCAGGTAATAACTCCACTCAGACAGTGCCAGCCCAGAATAAATCAATGGGCATAAATCAATGCCCTAGAGGTGAAACACTTCAAATCCTGTTACTGTGTTACTGAGCAATCCATTCTCACACCTTAAGGATCCTTGGGAGCTGTAAAAACCAAGGCAGTAACACACCTAGGCTGAAGAACACATTTTCACACATCCTTTAGTACCCTGTCCTGGTCACCTCATTAAGATTGTCTGCACATATCAATAGAGAAATAAATATTTGGCCATCCAACTGCAAAAAGAGTTCACAAAAATTAATGGCAGCTATAAAAATCTCATCAGTTTATTTAGATTGAGTCTATTCTTACCATGAGCTTTGGAATGTGACAGTTATAAGTGCTGTACACAAGATAAAAAATGCGCTGTAGCATAACTGCAGCTCCATGAAACTTCACAGGAAGACTGTTGTTGTTTTTCTTTTTTTTTGCAGAGCACTCCATAAGCAGAAACCCAATGAATTCATTCATTTATCTTGAAAAATTCAAAATGTTTTAAACAAACATCTGCTTCAATTTGTAATTTTTTAAGACTGTTTCACTTAAAAATGCATTTAAAAATCATCTGAATTTTTTTAATTTTAAAACACTCAAAATCTAAGTATTTCCTTTTGATTCAAAACACAATAGTTTCTAATTTTTAGTTAAAATCCACAATAATTTGGTTTGTGATTCTTCCAACACATTTTATATTTTCAGTAGCCTTGGACTACCAATCTCATGCCAAGCACTCCCCATTCTCTATATAGTCCAAATTACCCACCACCTCATTACTTATTTGTTAAAGAGCTTCTGTTCTGACAAGCTCAAAGAACCACAGTCATCCAATCAAAGGTAAGGAACATCCAATAATTTGTATGCTTTGTAAAAAAAACTTGAAGTTATTCTTTCTCTTTATATTCTATGTATTATTACTAGCTAATCACAAAATAAAAATAAAATTCAAATTTTGGAAAATAATTCCAGAACTAGAATTTCATATCAAATTGAATGTGTGGTAGAAATTAGCCCAATTCTAGTATATAGTAAGGCACTTTTATTTATCAGTATAAATAATAATTACAGTTTGCACTTAAGATAATCTGAATTTTCAGACCTCAGCTGTAGTAATAGTCACTTGTGTGCTGCTGACAAGGGTGGTCACGTAAGAGCTCAGAATTAGCTAACAGCCTTGCTAGCTTCCAGCTTCTTCCTCTCTGGTTCTTTAGGTCATGTCAAAAGGAAATTGCTCTGGAAAGAGCAGCCAGGGCACCTCATGCCCTGCCTTGCAGTAGGGTAGCTTTTCTCCCTTTCACCCTGGGATTCCCCAGCAAGCTCAGCTATTTTGCACATGTGATGGTGTGACTATGCTTGCAGAAGCTGCACTTTTCAATTTTGTTCCACAACTTTTTATGCTGCTTGGAAAGATATCAGCATTCCCAAACCAGTTAATCAAAAATTACTTATAAATAAATGGCTTTTATATATAAATAACTCCCTCAAATATTGAGAAGATATTTATGAGGATAACGTCCTGGAAGAAATTAAGATAGATAGGAAAGTATAAGTATTAGTATAAATCACTAAAATTTTGAAAGGAAGGGAGGATGAAGAAGCCCTAGAGAAAATAAGTGAATTTCAGTGGTATCTACATGTACTAGAGAATGTGAGACTACTGTTATGGCATTACCTTTAAATTATGAATACAGAAATATATTTTTAACAACAACTGGCATTTCCTTGATCATGTTCAAGCATGATACAAACATTCTTAAAAACAGAATGTCGGCACAACTAAAGAAAACAAAAAACTGCCCAAGTTTTCAGATAAGAAACTCAGATCTGAAAATCTCTTACTTCACTTAGAATTTATCAGAAACCAGGCAATTCCCACACTTTCGTTTTTCACATTAATATCATCCAAGTATTTTCAAAGAAAAAAAAAGGTGAAGTATCTTGCAATTTTTTTTTCCAATACCTCATTTTGACAGCCATCCATTTAAATCTCATATTAAACAGAACATAAGACACGGACTCAGGAAAATCTACAGGAAAATAATATTATTAGGTAAATATAATTCTGAAATACTCTCATCCCTGATGTTATGTTTTCTACCTCATACATACTGATTTTACAAACTCTTTCCAGCGTAATGCTATATCAAGTAATTTAACTAAGTATATTAGGAAAATTCTAATTATGTTTGTCAGAGTCCTCATAATTTTTTACTATGGCTTTGTATATTGCTGTCAGTTGACTTGTCCCAGCTGTGGAGCTGCCTTCTTGTTGTCACTGGTTTTGTCGTCACAGTTTTTTGTCAAACAAAAATATTCGAGGACTGAAAGATCAGGAGACTTTTTAAATGAATTTATGGCATCATGTTCCACTTCATCAGAGCATTTGCATGTTCCATTAGCATGACAGATCCACAGATGGATCAAGCAGCAATCTCTGTTGCTTTTTTATGAAATGTCAGTATGATGAAGCTGACTAATAGAAGTTGTCTTTTATTTGCTAAATGTGGAAATGCTCAGTCAGCATTAACATTTCTTCCTTTTCATAGAGGAAAAGAGAGAAAACAGCAAAAGGGCAACTAAACCTATTCCTCATTACTTTGGGATCGCATTTTGGGGCCAATCTCCTCTGGCATTCAGTAGCTGAACTCTGCTGAATGAATGAATTTAAAAGTATGTATGAAAAACTTTTAGGCCATAGCAAAATAGAATCATAGAAAAAGGTGTGGTTTATATGCCTAAATAGGAACGGAGATGCTAGCATTAATCCATATTGACAAATTTTCAAACATCTTCTATATACATGTACATCTATATATATACCTATATATGTTTATATATATATATATATATATATTCTCTCTATTTTACACGTATAGGCACTTAAAAATCACTTTAAATTAGGTCAGTTCATATTTTGTTTCCAGCTTACAGATAGGGGAAAAAAACCTAAATGTAAAGGAATATCCTTTAATTTATGCTTTACCCTTCAAACTACTTTCCTGTCTAGACTCATCAAGATGATTCATCTGGATACCTCTCAACAACTTTCTCTATATTGAAACCAATGACAGCCTTGCCTACATTTTTGCTTTCCAAAACACTACTGAAATAATCTTGTCTAAACACTGAAGTAGTCAAACCCTGAAATCATTACAAACACAAATCCTGACGCAGATCCCACTGGGAAATGTTCAATTTTTCACAGAAAAGACAAGACTAGAAAGTCACTAGATGTTCTCCTGTCCAAAGAGGGAACCAGCTGTATTTATGTCATTCTTCAATGGCTCTACATCAGTCCCTTCTTCTTCAGCCTCCCTTGGATAAAATATCTTACTGAAGACCATAAGAAGTTCTCCAACTAGTGAAAAACACCCTGAGTTCTGTTTTAGAAAGATATTTTTTAAATTCCTCTTCATCACATCCTGGAGAGTCTGGAAAAAAATCCTTCAAATCTATACTCTGAGGAGAGGATTGCACCTTCACTGCAGAAGAGATTTGCAAGTATGCTGCTGCAGACAGACATTGCAGTAAAATTTTGCCAGTGAACAAAAGAGCTGCGTGCCCTTGACATGCACACTGACTTTTTTATTAAAATGTTTCGAATTAATCCTTTGCCAAGGAGGCTTTTGTGGCCCTACCTTTAAAGTTATGCATGTTCTGAAAGGAAATGTTCAGATTATCTAAAGATGCTGTCAGGTAAATTAAGGTTATTGCTGAATGTTTGCATTTCACTGTCAGACACCCACCAGCTTCACTATCTGCTACAAATAGCAATGAAAATGCAGGACAGTATATTATCCAAAATCAAAATTTATAAGAAAATACTGAATTAATTCAATCTTTTTAAAATTTGAGGAAGACACATTGATCTCTGCACTAAAGAAATCAAGATTCATACTCCCACACATCTTTTATTATATCCTCACACTTTGGCTTAATAGTGGAACAAGAAATTTTCATGACAAAACATTTCCTAATATATAACGTAGTTAAATAAATGTAAAGAATTAAAAAAAAAATACCACTCCACTCTCACATACATGAATAGTAAAGCTAATGGAGTCAAGTCTCTTAATTTTCCAGGCAAGGAATTACAGTTTGACATTTATTTGAGAGAGGACTCATTCCAAGAAGCTCACACAGTCTGTTACACCTTTTAAACAAAGTTATGAGCCCAAATTTTCTCTCAGTCCTTTCTGATTGAGAGACCATCTCCTTTCATCTTCCTCTTTAAAATAGAACAGTGTAAAGAAATCAGTGGGGAGCTCTACTTAATAATTAATATGACCAACCAAAATTCAAGCACTACACATTGTACAGCTGCTCTAAGGCATGCAATAAACAGCTGCTATTATCAATCACAGTAATTAGACTTCCACAGCATAACTATATATCAAGCTGTATACAAGACCCTATTTGGTGTATTTATTGTTATTTGTTTCAGATAATTTTCCTGACATATCCATTACAAGCAACAGAAGACATAGCTTCTGCTATTTGTTTTCATTAGTACTACAACATAACATGCAATTAATTTCATTCTTTAGTGCAAAATAACTACATGTGTTATTAAGAGTATGAAGATTATAGATATTTTACATTTCTTGAATACCTAGAAGTTGGTAACTCCGCTAATTCAACATTAAATAGATTTTTAAAAATTAAATGGAGAGTTTTATTTATATGTTCATTATGGAAAAGTTGTTCATGAGAAGATAGGTGATAGAGAGGGTTAAGTGCAAAAACTCTTCAGCACTGAGTTTAAGTCAGGACTGAAAATGAGCTTTACTGTTCTCATGCAGCTTATCCAAAAGAAGAGAGTGAGCTTCAGAAGGAAACAGTAATTTGTCACAACTGATAGTCTGTTCTATAGATATATCTTAGTGAAATAAAAGAGGGTTATCCCAGGGCAAAACTGTCAGTTACATGATGAAACTACTACACAAAAGAAACACTCCTCAATTGCCAATAGGGTCTGTCTAATGAGCTACAAAAGGAAGTAAAAAATGTTGTAAGGTATCTAAGATCAAGTGAATAGGTCTAACAGTTTTTACATTTTTTTTATATGTGACAAAATTTAAATGTTTCTATCCCTTTTATATTTCCATTCTGTCATTATAAAAAAGTAAAGCTTACTAACATGGATATTGAAATTTATGAATTCAGGATTTAATTCTTGATTATTCTACAAAAACAACTTATTTGATAAGGAAGAGTAAAAATTTCAAGAAGCATTTTTTTAGATTTGACTACATTTTAAAATTATCATAACTGATTCCTAATCAAATTAAAAGAATAATTTGATCGAATAATAGAAAAGAAATGCAGTCTAGCAAATGCCAGTGTATACCATAGGGAGAGAGGGAGTAACACATATACTTTTCTGTAGTTTATTGTCATACCGTGAAACTGTGAGATTAAACAGAAAACTATTAAAAAGTTTTGAACATTTTGGATATTTATTAATGCTAGTTTAACTTCAGACAAGTGTTTGGGGCTTTTAAAATCTGCCATCAGCTTCACCAAGTAGAACACAATGTTTATTCTCTACCAGTGGCAACAGAGGATATTACCCAGAAACCCAAGGACTGCTATGTTTCTTCCTCTTCTAAAACAGTACTTGAGATCTCATTTTGCAATTTTTATAGCTCATTTACATTTCATTTCATAAGCTAAGCCACAGAGTTTACAGCAACTACGGGGTGATCTGTTGTACAATTGTCTTGCTTCTCAATAACTGCATTGAGCTGGTTGATATTTTACACATACCTTCATGCATAAACAAAACATCAGGCTGAAATAAAATCCCAAGACAGTAAACATCTATCAAAGCTATAAGGAACTGAAAATGGGGCCCCATGGCAGGACTTATTAAGGATTCTGACAATAGCAAAGGCTAGTACCCCCATTAATAAAATATACAGGTATACATTGTATGATACATTCATTGTTTATGATTACTAAAACTAGTTTATGGCAGCAGAGAATCAAGCTTTGTAGCTTTAAAAGGTCTTTTCTGTATTCTTTCTTTAGCCTTCATAGAAACATTTAACTCCACATGAGATGTAATGTGAAATTTCACAGGGAATGGCTTGTTTTGGGGACAAGTGTTTGATGGGAGTTGTAGGTCATACTTTTAATGGAAGAAAGCTTCAACCTTAACTGTGCAATAGCTATAACTGTTCCATAATAAGAAAAAAAGATTAAGTCTTGGTATATTGTTTTGTCACTGGTACCCTGGAGTCGGCAAGAACCCACTGCACAATCAAATCAGGATAAGGTATGCTAAGAAAATTGAATGAATATAAGTTTCTAACCTTTCCAGGGGAATGATTTTTCAGATGCTTCTTTCTTCTAGTTTTGTTTTGGAAAAGGTATTATAAACAATTGGGGTGCAAAAGCAATATACAATGCTGTAAAGGTAGTTAGTACAAAGCAATCTCCACAATCACAGGACAGCCATTTACAGGTTTACACAGAGGTCACAGTACAGAGTTAAATAGAAGAAATACTGAAGAATTGAATTATACTGCATATTCAGCAAATGGATTATGATATATCTGTCTCTTAGTTGTTCCTTAGCAATGATTAAAACCCTATTTTGCTAGGTTTTTGACATTTTGAAAGAATTCGAACTTGAATTTGCTTCTGTGTAATGAAAATAATAGAAATAACTCAAGACATGCACTCTATAATGTATAATTATACACTGTATAATTATACACTCAGGATAATCATGGCTTCTGAACAACTATTTTTCAGTAGACCAAAGCATTAATCCCACTCTACTACCAAGTACATTTTTTTTGAAGTTTGGTTTAGTGGGATGACAAGATACCAAGTTGCCAGCTATTGCTACTACACCTCCAAAAGAATGAGAGAAACAACGAACTGCTCTGAGAATTGCTCTGAAATGTGTAGGAAGGCATCATTAACATGCAAGAATTACCATTTTACTGATAAAAAACTATACAAACTACATTACTAACAGTCTTCGAAGTATTCTAGTCATATAAATTTTACATTTGCACAGCACAGGTTATTATGCTTTAGATCTCTTCCTGTTAAGTCATGCCTAATATCCTGTTCAAAGCAATTTCAAGATGCTGAAAAAAACGCTATATAGTCTTACAACTACAGTAAAAATATTTTTAGGAACAGCATCTTCCATAATTATTTTTAGGTGGCATGGAATGAATAAATAGTCAGACAATTTATATTTATTAGTAAAAGCTAAGCTGCTGTCCGTTCACAGAGTTTACAAAACATTTGATTTTGCAGCATTTCAAACTCAGTTTGAGAAATGGGACCATTTTCTTTTGGTCACAGAGAGAAATCTGAATATAAATGATTGGATTTCTCATGTCCCCAACCAGTAAATTACATTCTTTTCTTTTCTGAATACTTTTCTTCTAACATAAGATTAAGAGACCAGATAGTTTCACTACCTCCTTTAACATATTTTGCATGTCAAGAACACACTTAAAAACTGCATTCAGAAATAAAGCCACTCTTTGATTTGGTGAAACTCTGACTATAAATAAATGAGTCTACATAAAAGTTATTATTTACTTCATTCTTACAAAATACTCATGTTCACAGAAATTCTGTTAAAAATTTTACTCAGTAGTTATGATTTTAAAAAATGAATCTTACAGTAGTTTATAAACGATGACTGTAAAAAATTTCATAAGGATCTTATTTTTGTAATTCAAATGGAGAAAAAAAAAATGAACAATTAAAAGATGGAGTAGCAGACTTCAGTTGTGAGTGAAGATAAATACATTTTGTTTTGCTGTTAGGAGTTACTATTATGACCTCAACAGGTATAGAGGTACCCTGGGTACTTCAAAGGACAGCTGGGCCCCTTTTATAGGCACCATATACTTTATTTCCAGAAATGCAGACTGGCTGACCTTGAGATATCATGTCTGGATGGACAGTCCTCTTGTAAGAGCAAGACAATGATTAGAAGGTAGAAGTACAACTTTTATTGCATCATTTGCAGAAAAATAGGTATTTGTAGCTAAACATTGGTTTATGTCTTTTCAATATATATCCACAACTGGATCAGAAAAATCTGTATCACATACTAAATTCCTTTGGAGTTGAAA
This sequence comes from Manacus vitellinus, assembly GCF_001715985.3. Classification (NCBI taxonomy): domain Eukaryota; kingdom Metazoa; phylum Chordata; class Aves; order Passeriformes; family Pipridae; genus Manacus; species Manacus vitellinus. Next base: position 34,880,911 of record NW_021940682.1, on the reverse strand, counting down.
CCAAGGCACATAAGATTTTAAGACAATTAATTACCTAAAAATGCAGACAGCTTGCAGGAAAATGCCTACTTGACTCTCCCAGGAAGGGTGGTGACCATGTCAACAATAGGACTTAGGCACCATTTAATCAAGTTAGACAAAATGGGCCACCTACAAAATTCCTGCATCCAAATTCCTGCCATTCCTTAGAGAGCAAATAATCAGCAAGTACAAATTCTGGGTTCCAGTCTCAGCTTCTAGAGCATACTATTCAGCAATAATCTTATGAGGAAACTTTATAAGAAGTGGACTGGATCCTACAGTACCTCGCCTTTACTAATCTGAGCTTCATTGCTGGGCTACTGGCTGGATCCTGGGTCCCTCGAAAAAAAGACTTGGATCATGTAAAATACCCAAATGACTGGAGAGAGAAAGAGTCAGTAACGGACAGCAGATGTAACCAAGACACAGCCAACAAATCCAGCCAGTGGAGAAAAACAGCCAGGTCAGGGGAAAAAATAATTTAAAAATAGGTCAGATCATGAGTCGTTCTATGGAGTTGCCTGTTTTTCAACACTGACTAAAGGAAGGCTGGGATTACTTCCTTAGACTAACTTTAAAACCACAAGTTGGATTCTCTCAACCCCAGGTCTGAAGAGCAGCAAGATGTTTGGTCAGAAAAGCAGCAGTCATGCCACTACAGGGGGGCGGGCAGAACTATTGCATATTTCTCAATGGAGGATTCACTTTATCTTTTGGAGGTTCACAAGACAGTATGACTTCATGTTTCCTTTTTCCCTCTAGCTAACAAAACACTGGTTAATTTGGTAAGTGAGGAAGTATGTGTCACCAAACAGAGTTTCCCAGGTCACAGCACAGAGAGATACAGTGCCCTGCACTGTAGAGTGCAAAGCAGTGCAGAGCTTTAACAATCCCTTGAATCTGGTCTTCGCTACTGCAAAACAGAACCTGGCAGAGCTGTCATATAAATAAATGTAATAATAGCATTAAGCTTATGAGTTAAATTGTAAACTTCATTTTGTATGCTTTCTTACAACTTCTTGGATTATGAAAGAACAGCAAGTCATACTAGAATGGTGGCACAAAGCCACCATATTTAGCCCATACTTTTCTTCAGTGAGGATGGACAGTACAATACTTTCAGCTATGACATGCCTACTATATCAGTAGTGAGGTTTGTTTCAAAGGGGCCAAAATTTTCTTCCATAAACAGTAAAAAGCTGAGCGCTCCTTCACATTTATCTCCAAGTAATCTCTAATATTATAGAAAGATGGAATTTATTAAGGATTTACCATTAATGAAAACCACTCTCTTTCATCAAACTGCCTGCAGATAAAGGAACTTAAATGATATGATGTCGATAAGCACTATAATGATTTGAAGTTCAGACACATCATAAAGATCAACAAAATAAGAAAGTATTTTAAAACTGTTGTTGCTTTGGTGGTAAAAGCATTTATATGTTAAAATTTTTAAAAAGCAGGAAAGCAGAGTGCACTAGAGCCATCTATCTATTGCTCCTTCACAAAATTAAACAGAAATAAAATTATTTTCTGAAATTCTTTATCTCAGCTGTTGAACAGAATATTATAAAAACTCCAAGTATTTCAGCAACAAAACAGCAGTATCCTAAGTACTTCTGTATGTAAATTCAGACAGAAGAATGAGTTTCCATTAATAAAGGTTAACTGTTGATTTGAGTTTAGACTTAAAAGAACAATTTACCTGCCTTATAACACATTTTACTTTTTTTTTACATGTAATTATCTATCGATTGATTATCTTATTACAATACTTTATTCTTTGCTGTGATTTTCATATTTTATCATTTTACTTCCAATATATTTTAAAAAATCTTATTTCCAGGGACATCCAACATATCATTATCCTTGTATAACCCTTTTCAAATTTATCATCTGCTGTTTGCACTTCACTAAAACTACCCTCATAAAATCCCTAATGACTTACCCAAAGTCTATGCTTAAAACACATTGAATCCCCATCCCTCTTGATTTATCAAACAACTTCAAAGCAATATATAACCTTTTCTTCTTCATGAAACACTTAATTACAAAAATTTGACTGAGGAAAAGGTTGGCACTTTTATCAGAGAGATGAAGACCAAAAGTTGGCCCTTTTGTTTTTAATCTTTTTCTCTGTGCCTTGACAGAAGCTTGACACTGCATAGCTCAAGTGGGATGCACTTACTTCTTTGTCAGAAAGGAAAATCAAAGAATGATTAAAATAGTGGAAGTTTTGATCTATTCAGACTAAATAATAAAAACAGATTTGACAGAAGCAGGTACACAGTATTTCCCTGACATCCCTTTGAAAAACATAGGAGGAATGGGCAAAAACCTAATGACCTACAGAGATGTTCTCTCCCAAAGGACTTGTTGCTCAAGGAGGACGAACAAAGTCAAAACCACTGCAGTGACAGCACTTCAATACAGTTTGCAAAGGGCCTCAAAATCGGGAGCCCTGCCATGCCTTCCATTGGAGGCCTCTCCTATTCACAGCCCCCAAGTCTGAACAGAAGGGGACAGAAATTGCTCCATAGGCTGAAAGGACAAATCAATATTTAGGCTTCTCACATGCCCGGTTCACTGTAAGTTCACTCAACCTGGGAAGTCAAAGACTTTTCTTTGTATGCTTAAAAAAATTCATAAGAATAACAACTTTTAAATTGAGTTACTCTGCACTAGTAGGCCTTGAGAGTACATTAAACCTGTGTTGAAAGCACAGACTTATTTTCTGTTTGCAGATTGAGAGAGCAAGGAGAAAACAGAACTTCAGAAATTAAACTAGGATATACAGTACCACTGAGGGGACACGGTCAAAGAATGTACCTCTGTATTTCATGCATATCAATTTTTCTTTTGTCAGGCTTCTGCTATTACTAAAGACTGTTAAAAATATAAGGGGATATTTAAAATCTGAAGTGAAAGGCCAGAAATAGGATAGAAACTGCCTAGTGTTATTCTCTTCTTCATAAAAAAGGAATAAAATTCATAAATAACCACGTAAGTCAGGGAGGCTGTGTGATTTACAGAAAGACCATAATTGGTCGATCAATGTGTGAGATAGCTGCAGTCATGAGTGCTGTTTTCATAGCTGGCAGGAAGCTCTGTCCATCCATGCCATATAATATCAGGCTCCTGTGCTCCAACAGAGTTTCATCACCAAAAGCAATGGCTGGCTCTTTGTAGTCCCTAGCATCAAGGGATGAAGCCTGATGGCTACCAGCATCAGTGCTTTCCACTCACCTCATAAACTGCTTAACTCTGTTCATCTGCTATACAAGGAACCTGACATGCCCAAAGCTCAGCAACATAAATACATTGCTAGAATTTTTAACCGCATTCAATCCGATCTCCTTACAGTGAGGTACATATAACAAAGGGCTGTAGAGACCAGTTTCTCTGTTTATAAAGCTGCTGTTCCAGTCATTATCAAAGCATGAACAGTCAGTTTCGGTCACCTTCTCATAGGTAGAAATTCCTTTGTATTTCCTTATGAGCCAATGACTTGAATTGATAAATAATGATTTTGTCTATTAATACTAATGAGAATATCTCAGACAACTTCTTCTGAAGAGAGTTATTTGTAAATGTCTGTTCTCTAAACATCAGGCTGATGCAGATTTATACTGTGGGACCTCCATACATACTGTGCAAGGCATAATGTTTAACAATAAAATCACTTCTCCTTTGTGTCATCAGAATCCCCAAATTACAATCCAGCGTCTGTTTTCTTTCAAAGTGCAACCAAAACAGAAAGTCCACTGAGTCCAGTTTAGACCAGTATGGGATGGAAATTTTCCACAGACACACTTAGAGGGAGTCAGAGGCAGTGGAATTTAACACTGTTCATGTTTAGCTCCAGACAGTTCTGGTGTCTCTGTGTATTCAAGACAGTTGTCTTTAACCAAAGGTATCTCTGCACAGATCTGAGCAGTCCCACACAGACGTGCTCAGGTTAATGTGGACAAAACTAGCCTAGGTACTAAAAGGCACATAACCCATAGCACAGCATTCCATGAGTAGTTATACCCAACTTCTCAGTAAAGCTGGCTAGGTGAGCAGTGGCTACTCCGTACTTATTGTATGGCTGCTGGCATCTCTTGGGCACATCTACGTGGTGACTTACTGCTTTATAGATATGCCTTTACAAGACACAACTTGCTAACTTGGAAAACTAGCATTCTTTCCCTGAATGGCACTAGCACTTCTCATTTTCAGATTCTTGCTTGAGGTTCAGAGGACTCTTCATACCTGAGGGTTGAAAACACCACTATTTACCTGATGTCCAGAAAATTAATCAACAGATCCTTGATATAAATGCTTGGATCTTCTCCCATTAAATCCTTTAAAATGACCTTGCAAGGTCCTCTCCAGTTGTTTTCAGTCATAAACTCTTAGCTGGGAGATACGATCACATGCTGTGATTCCTCCAAAAAGAAACTTCTCTGATCCTGTCAGCATCAATGTTTCCTTCAAAAAGAAGACAAACCTTAACTTTCTTTATTGTCTGACAGGAACTATAAACTCCATAAAAAAAAAAAAAAAAAAAAAAAAAAAAAAAAAAACCAAAGAAAGGTTACTTCTCAGGAGTGTTAAAAATTGATATTCAAAACTAATTTTTTTTAATCAAATATCAATTAGGACACTGACGCTACCAGTAGACCAAACCCCAAATAATGGTATAACTTCAATATTGAAAAAAAACAGCCAACGCTATTTATAAAATTAAATAAACAAAAGAATGATAAGCTAGAAGAGTAAATTTCAATGTGCTTCTGGAAGAAATAGCCCAGCTCATGTAAAGAGAGAAACCAGAAATGTTTTTTCTTCCTGAGTATTTCATCCAGTAAAGACAACAAAAATCATTAATAACTTCCTACTTATTTCTCCTTATTTATAATGAAAGACTCTCAACTCCTACAGCAGGGCTTCACAGAAACATTGTCATGAGGTGGGTTTATTTTCAATGATGCAGAATTATTTGTTTGGGGCTTTTAAATTTATTTTTTTTTTTATTAAAATGGCATACAAATTAGTTATACTCAGCAAATAACCTTGAATGTTCTGAGGGTTAGATTGGGGGTCTTTAACTAGAACTTAAATATATAGAAACATACAACTTTGAGGAAAAAACCAGTCAGATTTAAAAAAATTTGAATTTAAATGCTCAACCATACTGGCTTCATTTATGAGACAATCTCTAGCAGCAGGAGATAAATCAGAGCACAGCAGTAAATTATAGTCTTAATTCATCTGATTATATAATTTTATACTTCTCTTTCTCTTTTTAAAGCAATGCTTGAAGGAATGAATTTATTGCTGAGGCTTCTCTTCCTGTTCTGAATGATGGATTCCACATTATCCTTGGAATTATATATATATGCAATTTAGTACTTAAAAAAGTTCTTTGTTTTATAACTTAGCTAAAAGTATCTGCCTCATAATTATTACTGAAATATTAGAAAATCAGGGAACTGAAAGAATAATATAAAACATGTAAATGTTCTACGAAAATGTGTTTTCATCAAATTTTACATTTCTTTGCTAATTGGATCTTATTTATTGAATAAAACTTTTCAAAAAACTCTGACGTGAAAATCAGAAAGCAAAGAGTAGCTCAGTTACTTTATTATGATGACAGTCTGTAGCATTCAGCTAAAACTTGAAAGTTTAGAGTAATCAGATCCCCACATAACAAAAGTAGTCAATATCTGAAGTCTACAATGCACTGGCATTAGATTAAATCTAATCACTGCAGACAAAACTTTATTGTGGCATTAGTGGGAAGCAGGTAAATGCAAAAGGCCTGACAAGAGGACATAGCTCAGGTAAAGAAGTAGGTAGAAGAAACCCAGCTGAGAGTATTCTTCCTTTTATTCTTTTCCAAAAAGACTAGCAAGACTTTCTTTGTGCCCTGCCTTTCTCAAGATGATGCAAAAGGAAAATGCCATCGAAGGATTAAGACAGAAACAAGTCCTGCCAAGAGGCAGGCACTCAACACAAGTAGGACCTGCAGACTGGTGAGGTTGGCAGGTTGCCCTTCTCTTCTTAATGAAACTGGCTTTTTAATCCCTCTGTTGGGATTAACAAAGCCTGGGGTTAAACTCTCCAGCCATTTGATGCAGCTCTACTCATATTCTTTAGCTTTGCCTTGTTTACTAGATAGATCATTGCCTCTCTCTTTAACTAATTCCCAATAAAACATCACTCAGTGAAAAATATATTTTAACTATGTTTGAGAGGCACTTTTTGTATAAGAGAATAGTGAGGAAGCAGCCAATTCCTGTAAAACATTTGCTGTTTGCCCTCACAGTTTATATGCTAGGAGAGGCTGAAATAATTTGTGTAATAACCAGCTGGATCTCAGTATTTCTCTCTCAAGCTGTTGGTTTGTTCAATTTTCTCCCTCTCCTCAATACAGCAGTTTTCCCACTGAACTTGCTGTTCCTTAAAATCCATCTGTGCTTTCAAGCTATGACCCATCTGTGCAGCATGAACTGCAAATAAACCTTTGACCAAGTGCTAAACAAGCTTAGTCTGATTTTGTTATACTCTGTAGCCTCTTTCATGAGCTGGTGAGCAATCATTAATCAAGACCAACATTAGTTCAAATCAAACAACATGACTCTATTTCTCTGTAGTAAAAAAAGAGGAAGTTAAATCTTTTTTCTAATTAAAAAGTACTGGTATTTTTCAAGGTAAAAGTGAGATCTCTTCCTAAATACACTAAAGCATTTAAACTGGTACTCTGTCCTCTTTCTAGCTAGGCTGTCATTTTCAGAAGCAGATAGTTATCGCCTTTGTGCTGGGTTTTGGCTGGAGTAGAGTTGGTTTTCTTCACAGTAGCTAGTATGGGCCTATAAACTTTACCAGTGCCCATGAGTACCAGCTGAAGCAACTCCCAAAGCTCTCTCACTTGGCACCAAGCACGGGGCTCAGTTCAGCAGTACCACTTGCCCCAACGATCCAGCACTGTTGTACATCACAAAGCCATGGCAAACATTCACCCACAAGATGTGTGACTGGGTAGGTCACAGCCTCCAGCTCCTCATTATCAAGCAAAATCAACATCTGCACTTCTCAGCAATGCAATGCAGGGTGTTTTAACAAAGCTTTTAAACATTAAGCAATGCAGTGATCTCTCCACTCTGCAGGTGTTTTCTTTCTGTAACACAGTTTTCCTTTCTCATAGAAATGAAAAGACAGCAGAGATTATATATTTCACCTACATGTATCAAGAACTTTTGCATTTAATATGTTTAACTAAGGTCACAATCAATGATAGCACCTCTAAAGATACAGTCTAGTGGTCAGGTTAATATGTCAGCCCAGGTTTCATAGAACAATAGACAAGAAAACTACAACAAAAACCATCCACCTGGATGGCAGAATATGGCAAACATGTTTTGCAGGATTATACAGGATTTGATTTCTTTTGGTTCTTTAACAGGCCTCTTCTAGGACAGCTGCAGTGATGATTCCTCAGCAAAAACAGGACATGATATTTGCAAATGCAAAGCCATTAAGAAAGCAAATGGGTTATAATACTAATTAAGAAACTACTAAGCAACCATGCATGACTTATTCCTGATATATGCCATGAGACTCTGCACACTGAAAGCAAATGAGAAAATTCAGCAAAGAGTATGATCATGCCGAGTTACATGAATCCACCATTCTTATTTAATTAGCATTTATATTCTAAGTGTTGTTAATAATGTTTGGTTCAGTTAATACTGGATCTGAATTACAGCTAATTATGTAAATAAAGTAGAGCTCTGCAAATGCATAGTGTGAATTCTGTGAAATTCTACATTAAAAATTGTAATTTTATACTCCTTTAACCTCTATTATTACAATAATCAGAATTCTATCAAAAACTATCAGTGTTTGAATTCAAAATCCATTTTGATACAAATATAGACCCATTCCTTTTAATTTTTTTATTTAAAAAAGCATGTTTATGTTCTAAAATCACATATTCTGTAATAATTTTTTTCTTATATTTGTCTTTTTTTTTTAGTTTGTAAAGCAAAGAAGATCTTGCCATATTTATAATATCTCGAAATAAAACAAAAAATTGCTAAAGCTTAGGAGTGAATCCTTAGAGAGAATCCAGATTGCAGACTTTTGCTCAGTTACATTGTAAGAAATGGAATTCTTTACTTAATATTAAGAAATACTATTTTACTATACTCGGAATGCAAAAGTTTCACATCCACTGTGTGCCTCAGATCTTGAAATAACAGCTTGGGTTCTGAAGTTAAACAGCCTGTTCTCACACCTATTTTCTTCATTGCTACTCTTATCTCTAGATGCCTCACAAAAAACACATTTAACCTAACTTTCCCTGGCAAAATTGTAGTCATGTAAAGAAAACACTGCCCAATCTGCTAGTGTAAGGCTTTTTTCTCCTTTTTCCTTTTTAGAGTGATTGCTCAAAGTCCAATTGAAAATTGGACATATTACCATCAATATATTATGACAGTCTAAGCCTGTGCAGTACTTTCCTGTGAAGCATAACATATCCTCCTTTCCCTACCTCTATATTGCAAGCCTTCTTATTTAAGGCAAAACATGATGCATGTCAAATTTGTTTTGCACCCAGGCATACCTGAGGACTACTGGATTTAGGTTAGGTGAATTATTTTGTAACACCTGCCTGCTTGGTATAGTTGTATGTAAATAGGAAAACTAAGGTAACGACATCCAGTCTGCAACTACTTGAAGGTATCAAATAACCTGCACAAGTCTGCAACTGTGTATATGCATCTGAGAAGACCAGGATGGGGAAGTGTTGGGGGATAACACCTACCTGGACAGATTAGAACAGATTCATTCCCACTTGAAGAAAGATGAGGTAACCCTTTGAACCAGACTTCTCCTAACCAATGGAAAGTATTTATCCAGATGCCAGTGATGTCCAGATGACACTAGATTAGTGCAGTTTGGGGAGGGGGGGCAGTTGGGGAGAAAAAGCAAACAAACAAACAAAAAACAACACACATTTCAGCTTCAGTTTCTCTCACTGAAGACTTCTTGAATCAGGACATCTTAAACTCATACAGCTGAGAACCACCAAATATTTTTGCCATGAAAGCCAAACACAGCATTAGACTTGCAATACTGTATACTCAAAGCTTGGCTGATTTGTTTTACTAATGCTTGATTTCCAGCTGTTGAGTGTAAGAAAAGACTTATTTGAAGTTTTGAGATTTGCCTGGTGCCTCAGTCAGTTTCTTGGGGTAGTCCCACCACAGCAGCCCGGAGCTCCCTAACAGTAACAGTGGCAACACCTGGGAATAGAAATTGGTATCTGGAAGGGCCATATATTTGATGAGGAGTATTCTTCATCCACCCCTTGTGTTCACTACCAGAAAATTAAAATATCCAGAGTACTTCCTTTACAGAGGTTTGAAAGAGAGAAAATACACTTGCTTTGAACTAATTTTCATATGGGGTATATGTATATGAGGAAGTGTATTAACAAGTTTCCAAGATAGGTTTTCCCTTAAAAGTCTCAGAATTTTAGAATTAAGACTAAAATTCAATCTTTAATATCTATGACTTAAAATACATCAGTCCTTAATTATACTAAAGCTTCTGAGATGAACCTTCATTCAAAGAGTGGGTAGTTCTATACAAATATGTAACACGTCATCATTGGTGACTCACAATCTAAATTAAATCCATCTAGGAAACAGTTTACCATCCAATATTCTTGCAAGTGATGTTTAGCCAGTGGCTATTCGAATTCATATAATTCTATGCATAATTCTAATTCAGTTCATACATATAGATTGGGATTAGATCTACTTGTTTCCCCCCCCAGAATTTTTTTTATGTCAATAACAGTTATGGAAAGTGTGAAACCAGCAGATGAGAGCTCTTGAATAACCGGGAGCAGTTAAGGGCAACAGTAGTACACAGTGCTGCCCTTACACTACTAACAGTGCCTTCACTACCAGGCATCAAAAATGTCTACTACACTATAAAATGTCTACTATTAACTAGTGCAAAGCAAGTTCTACACTGCATATCTCTGTCAAGAACTCAAAGAAGGATGCAGAGAAATGGTCTGAGGAGAAGTCTTCTGGGATATGTGAAAAATTATTTCTTTAAACAAAGATTAAAAAATTGTGTAGAAAAGTAAATGCTTGAAAAATAATTATACATCTTACACTGAAAGCAAAAAGGCTCTTTGGGAATTCTCATGAAGTCACAGCCTGGCTGTGAGGATGGTTGTTTAACAACAAAACAGCTTGGATGTCACTGGAAGTCTAGGAGACAACTCTACTGAGAATTGTAAAAGTTACTTTGAAATCTATAAACAAATAAAGAAAAGTCTACTGACATTATAACAGCACTTACATTAACTTAAACCCTGCCATATCAATGCAAATTTCAACTAAAAAGAAACTAATACTTCACAGGTGATACCTTCAGCATATACATTCTATGAATTTGATGCAGTTACCTGGCACAACCAGGAATTTTACTCTGAGTCAGTGGAATTCAAGTTTTCTGTACATTATATTCTTTTCAAGTTAGGGAGAAAGATACTATGACAGTGATAATTTTCCCTCATAATGAAGCCGAAGGGAATTAGTGGCCCTTTTGGATTTTTATGGAGTACCTACCTTCAACGTATCTCTGTAAAAGATCTAAATGATGAGGTCAAAGCAAAGTACTACAACTGAGCTTTCACCATATCACTACTTAGTGCAAAAGATGGTTTTGAGTTTGATGTTTCAAGACCAAGATTCTAGGGATATGGTAACATTTTCTGTTATATTGAGGTTCGATCCCATTTTCAAGAACAGCTACTACTGTCAAGCAAAAAAATACCTACTCAGAGCAATAGAGAGAGAGAGAGAAAATTTAAATACAGCTCGAACAGGTCCAGATTCCTATTTACAGTGTCTGGGCAGATGAGGCTGGGTCATGACTCAATACACCATGGATCAGTCTATGAGCAGCATGCACACTCTCAGCTCTCCCAAAGCACAGGGGTCAAAATTCAGAGACCTGCAATGTGTCTATAACTTGGGAGGCCAGACACAGTTAAAAAAATCTGAAGTTCATGCTTTGTTTCTGAGCATAGATCTATCCCAAGAGGTTACTTCAGAGCAAGTCAAAGTTACATAATAAAAATGAACTTCAAGAATAATCAACTCGTGGTTCAATAGCGCACTGGAACTGCAACACAGCTGTCTGGGAAATGCACACAAACAGCAAGTTTTCTTCCTGACCAAAAATAACCCACCTTATTTGACAAGTTCTGTCTTTTGCCTGTGATCCAAGTCCTACACACTTTGATTCACTGTAGACACACACTGGACACACTTTTCGTCTTGGAAACCTCTTCTGCTACCTATGAGAGCTACCAATCAAGTCAGAAGCTTTCATAACCTTTTTAATACATCTGTACTGCAATATTTTTCAAATATTTTTAACTATTGATATCAAAACAATAGCTTTCATATCTAGCTTTGGGTTTTCAACTGTTGCATTTAAGCTCTCTGTTGTCACTGTTAAATATGCTAAATGTTTAAGTACACAGCTTTGACCACAAATAAAACTGTCATGGTAAATTTAAATAAAGTCGACTAAACACAAATGAGAAACTAAGAGGGAACTGGTATCTAGTATTGACATGGGCTGTCCAGGATTTGAGGGACCGAGCACTGCTACTACTTCCAAGAGAAGTGGTATATTGAATATCACACTTATGCTTGCAGTACCATACTTATGCTTGCTTGTTACACACTCCTGAAGGGTACCTACCTGTAAGCCCAACAAAACCTGTGCTATTTCTCCAAGAGCACTTTCTTAAGACTCATGATTATTTCTCAGACATTTCCTATTTGGAGTTGGAGATGGTGGGGCATGATTTTGTTGGCTGCTACACTGTGAAGTCTTGGGAGCAATTATATTTCAAGGAGGCTTCTCACAAGTTTCATGCAGAATATCAGATTCTCTAAAAAGAACAGTCCATACTCATATCTTACTTTTATTTCTACAGAGGTGTTCCCAGAAGTTAGAACCACAGTTGTTTGTGTAGGGAACTCTGCCATAAATATAAGCTCAAGTCAAAGACTGCAATCATTTCCCCACTATTTTAATAATAAGTATTTATTTTTCATAAAAGAACTTTATGAAATAAAATAAATCTGGCCAATTTATTTTAGTAAAGAAGATCTCATTTTCTGAGCACTTCACTATCTGTGAAAGAAAGCACAAACATCCATCAACAGTTAAGTGCCAGACACAATCTGATTGGGCTGGGGTTTCTTTCATTCATTCTTTACCATGAGTCCCAGCTACGTGAGGGGAGGACTTTTGAGAGTATTTACAGAAAACAACTGTTCATTATGATAAAGCATGTTGTTGGCTTTCTGAGTAGCTGAGAAGACAGGAAGCAACATAACTGTCCCCTCAAAGTCTACTAGGAAGGTTCAACATAGGTCATGATCTCTGCAGTGCAAAAGACCTCATCCAGGGCCTCAGTGAGCAGCAGGCAGATTTCAGTGCCTTCGTTCCTCTCTCATGAATTGCAGAAGACTTAGCCTCAACTTTTCCAAGAGCTGAGTATTTTCTCATGAGTCTACAGTACATAGAGCAACAAAATCTGTGCAGAACTGTGATTATAAAATGGAATCAAACTGAACACTTTCGTTCCTTCTTTGTGCCTCGGGGTGCATAATAAATAAGAAGTCCATTGCTTCCACTATGGCTCTCAGTCTACAGATAACCATTCTTTAACAGGGCACAGAAAATGGTCATAATACTCTCTTCTTTGACAAACATTACACAACCATGTAAATATCAATTTTCACAGTCATGTTCCCTGAATCCTACTCCCTTCTAAAAATCCCAGCCTCTATTAATTTTAATTTCCTACAAAGATTGAATAAAAAAATCAGAAAAATACAGTACCAATTACCAGCATCGAGATAGCCTCTGTTATGGTCCTTTGCACTACAAGATGTTCATCAAAAATCATCCATCACTCTTTCAGCTGGGGAGCAATGCTGAAACCAAAAGGATGATTTTATTTTCTCCTGAGGGCTTATAACTAAAGGTTTTAACAGTCACCTTTGCATCCCCAAAAAATCACTTTATTTTATTTTATATAGGAATCCACATCAGAGATTTCATGCACTGTCAACACATTTTCATCGTTTGACTACACTCTTTGAACTACCTCCTTTCAACTACTGAAATATTAAAACTCTATTCTCTGTTCCTCTATTCTGTCAAAAAGCGACACAGCTTAATGGGACTGTATTCTATAGTTCCTGAATGTTCCGTTCTCTCCAGTGAAACTGAAAGTAGGAATTAAATGCATGATTTTATTAAAAACAACCATCAAAATGCAAGAATGATCAGCTTGCAGTAGGATGGAAAAGCGAATAAGGAATTATCTTCCCTTGGTGTTCATAATAAATAATGCCAATTAAGAAGACAAATTTAAAACCAAATACAAATAGCAATGTTTGGACAGAGCATATAGTTATAGCAATCGCTGTCACAGAATATTTGGATATCTAAAGTTTTTATGGGTTCAGTTAGATGAACTCATGAAAGAAAACTATCATCTTTGTGTTTATTAAACACAAAGATGCAACCTCTGATTCAAAACATCCCCAGATGCAGACAGCTGCAAGGGTATAACCAGCAGGCAGGACCTCTGAAAGTTTGTCCTGTCCTCTGATGATCTGTCCACAGATCTCCATCCACCAAGGAAGCCCAGGCCAGACTGACCCAGTACAGCTGTTCTCATATTCTCCATATGAACTAAGACTCATGTATGAATTTAAAATTACCACCCAAATAGTTCAGTAAAAGGCATAGAGAGCAGAGCTGTGACAGTCAGACATGACATTATATGTGTCTGAATTGTTTGAACTTAGATTTAATTAACAGTTCTTAATGTTTGTTTACCAGTCTGATTTCATCATTCTTCTGTTGAGCATAATGCTGTAATTAATAACAGTATCCTCCTGTGTCTCTTCCTCTCATAAGGAAGGAAAATGTTAATCCTGTTTTACTGAGAAGTCAAAAGACAGGGAAATTAGGCATTCCCCTTAAGATGGCTCAATTTCAAAGATATATTGGGCCAAAGATTTGAGTGTGCCAAGAGAAGTGTAAAGGAACTGTAGATTACTAAAGATCAGTAAGAACTGTATTTGGAACATGATTATTATTCTATACAAGGAAGCTAAGTATAAGCTAACCCTGGGCATGAGAAATTGCATCTCAAGAAAGAATGTGACTGTTCTCATATCCTCTGCTCGGATGTCAATTCTATTAACAAGTCAGAAGTTCCTCCATGTGAGCCCCATACTCCCACAGAAAGGCAAATGAAGGATGTCATGGGACACAAGCAAAGTTAAGATTCCAGCCATAAGATTCAGATTTCCAACTGAGTGGTACATGAGTTCCTTAGAAAATAAAATCACAAATAAATAAAGCAATCCTGAAATTTTCTCGTATTATGCATATTCCTTATCCATTTATACTTTCAGCATACGCTTTGAAATCTTATTTTATCAGTTGGATTATAGTTATTTGTTTCACAGAGTCAAACTGCAGTAAGTATTAATAAGATAATTAAATATTTTTAACAGCTGTTATTTTTGACAGAAAAACTTCTCCAATCATTAGATCTATAGTCTTTTATGAGGCAGCAAATATTTAATGACATAAGATTTAAGAATTATACACCAGTTATAGTTGTGATCCCAAAAATATTTCAAAGAAAATAAAGTCTGTGGCTGCTACTGGTCCCAGGAGAGTCAATGAAAAGCTTCAGAGTGATTTCTACAGGAACAGCTTCAGAGAGTCCCCAGTGGGTTTGATCCAAAGTCTTACTAAGTTAGTGATAAGGCTTACCTGTCTTCTTTGTCTTGGATTTGTCCTCTATTCAAATATCAATATGCTGTATCGTTCTGTTTAAAACTTGTGTCTTCTGATTGCCTTCATTCATTTTTAAGGTATTTATAGGAACATCATCATGACTTATTTTACACTTGCTAATAATGGACCAAATAGCTCAGAAGCTCTTTGACCTCCCAATGTTTTACAAACAGCAGCTTTGATAGCGGTCATATGACAATCAATGGATTACTGAACAGTTAGAAGTGCTGATACACAAGTCACTTCTTATTAGCACTTATTTTACAAAAGAGAGTGCTATTGAATCCAAGATAGCTTGACAGAAGAATTAACTCTCATGTTTTCCAAACTGCTTTATTGTAGATAAACAAAATGAGACACAAATATTCATGAAAGTCTTTTCTAGAAAGAAAACCTAATAGGAGGTTTTGACATTATGTCTGATCTACACCCCAGTATATTAGCTTATCATTTTCTCCAAGAACACTCCCAAAGATATTCCTGCTTACATCCTCTAAAATAAACTTTAAAAATAGATGAGTAAAGACAAACCTGACAGTACTGAGATCATCTTAGAAAAGGTATGTGAGAAATTTCTGAAGCACTGGTCCTAGGAAAGAGCCATGTTACTCAGGGCTTACCCTGTAGCACTGGGACTTTAACAGTAGGAACATTTTATATTCATTTTCATTTAATAGCTCATAATCAAAACCCTATTCATATATTCATATATGAATATAGAGCTTAAGAAGCTTAGCAAGTCAGCCAGTAGCAAGAAATATGACTGGAAAGAAGAGTTCATCTGAACAGACCTTCAAATTGTCTAAGGAGACACGTTTCAACTAGTTCTACAATGATTATCCTGCACATATCTACACAGCAATTTATTTTACCAGAGTATCAAAACTTTTCATGTGGAAAAAAATCCTAGAAGTTTCTCACAAAGCATTACCACAGTACTTGAGCTAAAAAATTACCTTTCTTATATTACATGTATAGAATAAAGGAAGAAAATTAAGAAACATTTAGTAATAAATGTCAGCTATTTGGTATAAGATAAATTTTTTCCAGAATTTTGATACAGTATTAACAGATTTCAGCAATATAAGTGCTTTGAAATTTTCTGGCTTTAATGAGGACTTAAGGATGCTGCTCTCCAAGTTTATAATGTAAAACAAAATAACCTCATAAGGCAGAAACTCTTTTCATTTCAACTCTGCCCTTTTAAGCAGTTGTTTAGACAAAAAAAAAAAACAACCAAACTTTTTTCCAAGGTGTTGGAATATAGGAACTTGCTTATTTCAACTCTGATGCTTTCTAATGCTGTTAATTTAGAAAATAATAAAACAAACATATTAAAGGGCACTAGCATCCCAAAATAGGTAATTATCAAGGTGGATGTGAAATCGATAATTGATATTATAAATCCATGATAATAAATCTTGACATTTGCCAAAACATGATGTCCTCAGTTCAAATCCCACAGCTCTTATATAGACCAAGCTCCACATTAACTTGGCTGAAAAAATAGGATGACTTCTTGCAAATATCATAATTAAACTCCAGGAAAAGCACACAGCATTCCACTAAATGTAAAGTAATATGATCTCCATGCTAAAGAATTTACAGCTTAGAAATATAAATGCAGGCAAGCACCAAAGCACCAACTACCCACGCAAAGGGCACCCCCCAGGAGCCTTTTTACTTTCTGCCGTAGGTTTTAAATAAATCTTATATAAAAAAAGAAGAAAATCCTTCTATTGTGTTAGAAAGGATTATCTGGTTTGAAGTAAGTTATTTTGACTTTCTCACTGCAGTGGTTCAGGGTTTGTCTCTGCTGTCAGCTTTATGCAGGACAAGCAGCAACAGAGCTGGCTCTGCCCTGCAGCCAGACTCAGCTAACCCAGCCTCACGCCCCCATGGTGCTCAGCAAGGGGACACTTGCCAGCTCCAAGCTTCCTGCAGCTCACAAGGTGCTTATATACGTATATCCAGATGAAAATGCCTATATATTCAGCTTCCTTATATTAATTACTCCTGGAGAGAACATATCTCATCAGCCTGAGACTCTTACAGTGTTTTACAAAATAGAACATGTTTATTTTAACAAGGCTAGAAACTAGATTACAAAAAGGAAGTATTCTAGAGTTCTTCTGGCTGCTTCAGCATCTCACGTAGAAGATCCTTTTATTTGTCTCAGAGCTTTAACCTGGAGAGAAACCTGTACAACACACTTATCTTCTAAGTGTGGCTCTGAGCCTGTGCCCTTTCTCTGGGTCTCATTCTAAGAAAAATAGAGCTCCTACACTTCTCTTCCTTCTCCATTTCAGTGCAAATAATGCATCTCTCTTCAGCAGGAAACAGACTTGATAAACAGATAACATTTTCTGTTGGTTCCTCATCTCACACATTCTGGGACAGGGACAAAAAAGGCTAGATAATAGTGATTCAACAAAAACCAGGTCTCAGCTCCCACATTCTCAAGCCCATCTGCCTTTACATTCTCTTTGTTCAAGAATATTACATGTTTCAAATGGGAAGAGAATACATTGGAAAGATGCTTTCTGTAGGCACAGTAGACTCAAGTGAAATGCTATAGCCCAGCTAAAATCAAAATTCTCATAAATATGTTTAATCTGCTGGATCCACTGGAGTGGATTTTTTGAGCTTTTCCAAAGTCTGTGTGTTGCTGCAGACCTTTATTTTTTTAAGTGACCAAAAATAGGTACATGAGAGTCTGTTAGAATGAAAACTTTCATTTACTTACTGCAGTATAAAGCATAAGCTGCTTTTCCTTTGAAACCAACCTTTCAAAATTACATTTTAGAGGTTCAGACTTTCTCCTACAGGGAAAAAGATTTTTCTAACATCAGGTTGTTAATGAGACAGGGCTGACTGGCATGCATAAACAGGGTAGCACCATATTGATAAAATCACTCTGTTTATTATGCTTAGGAAAGCTAAAAAACATTATTTTCTCACCTATGTAATACTGAAAATTAGGTCTGCTCAGAAGAAAGATAATTAATTCTCCTTTTTCTGTCAAAATTTAAAATAGCTGAAAAAATTTGTAAAAATAATACTTTTTATGTCTTCAATGAAATGTTAATATTCAAAACTATCATCAAATCTGGACTGTCATTTGGTCAATTTCAATATCTGTGATTAATTAACTTTCAAGAAGACTCAGCCAAGCTCATAATTATAAACTTGCCAATTGAAAAACCTGCAATTCAGATGTTCAGGTAAATACAAAGCATTTCCACATTGATCAAAACACATTACAAATTCATCTTGGAGAATATCCGCAGATAATTTATTCTCTTGATGATGTACAAATCTTAATAGACTTCATCAAGACAGCTCAGTAAATTGGATGATATATAGGAAGTATCAGAACAGCAAAATGATTACTCACATGACAGGTTCATAACAGTAATGTTCTGAGATCTCCCAAATACATAGAATCATACAATTGTAGACTCATCTAGGTTAGAAAAGAACTTAAGGATCATCAAGTCTAACCATCAGCTCAGCACTACAAAGTTCACTAAACCATGTCCCCAAGTGACACACGTACATCTTTTACACGCCTCCAGGGATGGCGACTCAACCACTTTGCTGAGCAGCCTGTTACAACATAATATGATAATTATTATGATTTTTTTCTATGAAGACTTTTTTTAAAATTTAATAATACATTCAAATAATCTAATTTTCAAGAGAATCCTCATGGCAGCATAATGAATCATCTGCAATTTCCTGACAGTATGGGCTGAAAGTCCCTAAAAGAGTGAATTACAATAATCAACCCAAGAGATAACAAAAGCATTAGTCGCATCTCTGTAGTTTTACTGCTGATCAAAGTCTCAGCTTGGCAGTGATATAGAGACTGCAGAAAGGAGCCTTTGTAACAGATGCAAATACTTACCAAATGGTAAAACTAAAAGTAATATGACACTTTGTAACCAGATGTATCAAATGATGCTAAAAGCATTCCAGAATGTAAAAGAAAAATGGAAAGACCAGAGGAAGAAAAAAAAATAATTATTTTAAGTATTCTGCAGCATAATTCATGGTCTATGAAGCATACCATTTACAGTAGTATTTTTCCAAATAGATTACACTTCTATAAATGAGAACATAATTAAGAATAAATGGAATAACTTCTAAACTACTTAAACACTTGGTCATCAAAAATGGATTGTTGTTGTTGGCAGACTTCTCCATTCTTCTAACTAAAGTCAACCATTTTAAACACTTTTTTCCTATTAATCTGATACGTGTGATGAAGGAACAACAAAATTTAACACCATCTAATGAAACTATTTTCACCTTACACTTCTTCTCAGTAAACAATGACATTCTGTTCCCCAAGCAAAAGAAACAGTCCTATGGATTTCTCAAGGGGTGAAGCCATTGACAGTATTTGACAGCTGAAAAAAATAGATAAATCACTAGCTGCCTTTCAGTGACTTCACTGAGAGTGGAGAACAATGAAGGTTGCACAGACTCTTCAGGCAACCTGACTGATCTCACAGGAACAGTCTTTCCTTAAATCCGATCTGAATGCCTCATTCTGCAACTTATGTCAAACTAATTCCTTCTCCTCCCACCATGCACCACTGTGAAGTGCCTGAGCCTGTCTCCTCATTAACATCCCCCTAGGTAGGGCGGGACTGCTGTGAAGTTCCCTTGAAGTCATCTCTTCTCTGAGCTGAACGCCCCCAGCTCCCCTATCTTCTCACAGGACAAACACTCCAGCCCCCAGCCAGCTTCATGGAGCTCCACTGAACTCACTGCAGTTTATCTGTGTCTTCTTGCACTGCATGGCCCAAAACTGGATGTAGTATGTAGATACAGTATCTTGCAGTATTTAAGAAGTGCTGAATAGAGGCAGATAATCCCTTCCCTTAATCTGCTCACAATACCCCTGTGTATACAGCCCAGGAGACTCCTGGGTGTCCCTGCTGCCAGGGCACATGGCTGGTCCATGCTCACCTGCCCACCAGGGCCCCAGGTTGTATCAGGTTGTGTCACTTGTCATGAAGGCAAGAAACCAGAAGCATTTCTATCTCACGTCAATAAATGCAACAGTGGCACCTGGGGCCTTCTTTCTTGCAAAAGCATTGCAAATGTGACTAATGCATTAGTTGCAGAATCATGCTTTAAGAGGCAAAGACAGGGAAAATCCCAGCTCCTTCCTAAAAACCTGGAACAAAACATTATCCTAAATAATTATTTAATATACTAGGCAACACCATTTCTTTGGGGACAATGAAATCACTGAGGTGTATGACTTATCCACCTGGAGCTGGACAGTGGTAAGGCCCTTCTAAATTTGGTATTAACTGTCCTTTTGTTTAAAGCTTCTGTGCACTCTCATGCACCTTAGCTCAGATTTCTAAATACATCAAAATAATTCTTCATGGACACTTTTAATATAGCATCAACTGAGATAATGTGTACCACATAAAGATGTGCTACTGGGTAATCCCAGAAACAACTCTAGATAAAACCATCTGTTAAAATTGATTAACTACCCAAGCCTCTGTTTTTCTGCTGTAAATTATGCACTAATTAATGTTTGCTTCCTACTACAGAGTGGCATTAATATGACAAGAAACAAGATCACAAACATTAAAAAACACACACAAAACACCTGATTAGCTCCCCTTACTGAAAAGGAACTTAACATATGATTAATTAGTCTTACTAATTATAGCTACTACTAGATCTTATAAGAGACCTTACATCAGTATAACTCCTATTCCTATACCAGAATATTATCTGAGGACTTGAACAAACACTTGCCTTTAATTTTTAATCATCTCAGTTGCCAATTCTAAATTGAGTACAGGAAGAAGTTGCCACTTCACTACAACATGATCTCATCACCATTGGTGAGGCTGCACCTCAAGAACTGTGCCCAGTCTGGGCCCCTCAGTTCAAGAATGACACTGAGCTGCTGGAGCATGTCCAGAGAAGAGCAATGAAGCTGGTAAAGGGTCTTATGTGGAGCAGCTGAGGGAGCTGGGGTTGTTCAGCCTGGAGAAAAGGAGGCTCAGGGGTGACCTTATCGCTCTCTACAACTACCTGAAAGGAAGTTGTAGCCAGGTGGGGGTCGGCATCTTCTCCCAGGCAACTAGTGACAGGACAAGAGGAAATGGCCCCAAACTGTGCCATGGTTGTTCAGGTTGGACATCAGGAAAAATTTCTTCATGGAAAGGGTTAAGCATTGGAATGGACTGCCCAGAGATGTGGTGGAGTCACTCTTCCTGTCCAAGAAACGACTGCACGTAGCGCTTAGTGCTAAGGTTTAGTTAAGGTGGTTGGTCAAAGGCTAGACTTGATGATTTTGGGAGTCTTTTCCAACCTTAATGATTCTATGCTATAATTCCATGATTTTCTTTGCCATCAACATGAGAACTTTCCTTTGCTAATTTGACAAACAGAAATAAATCCTAGCTTTTGAATATATGTTTAGGATTTATCAGTTTTTACTAGGAGAACAGAAAGTAACAGAGGCCTGCATCTGGCCATAGAACTGCCTAGTTTCACTTCAAATGTCTTCCCCAGTGTATACTTTTCAAGAAATTTTATTCAATATATTTAATCCTTCAGAAACTTAATGAATAAAGTAGGACAGACTTCTTTTAATATATTATTTTGTTTCCATGTATCCTGATTCTGGCCAGGTCAGGGTTAATTTTTGCAGTAGCTGGGAGGAGGAATAGCTAGGACACCAAGCTTATTCTATACACCTCACATCACATCCGTGGGGCAGTGGAAAGGGAGCCTCTTCCAGGGAGAAGGGATCTCTTTCAGGTCAATGTAACTTGGCAGAGGGAGCGGTTGGGTATTGGTCATTAGTATTGTTGCTGTTGTTATTCATTTTCTTATCTCATTGCTGTATCTCAGGCCATGATCCTCACCTTCTGTGCCTCCAGTTCTCCTCTCCAGCCCATCACAGGGGGAGGAGAAGAGGGAGCAAGTGAGCAGCACATGGTTTGCAGAGTCTCAATGAGAACACCAAATTGCGGAATACCATTCCTAAACCAAGCAAAGAAAAACTGGATACTGAACCAAGAAATATGTTAAATGACATGCAGTATATGGAATTATATTTATGCAGTGGTGTCCCAGCTCATCAGGCAAAGAAGCAGTAGATGGGACTCTTTCCTTAAAAATATTCTTCTAGGTCATTTTCTGAAAATACATTTCTATGAGCAGAATGTAGTGCATATAGCTTCATGAATTTCAGAAAAAAATGCAAATGAGTAATAAACAAACAAAAGTGCTGACCTTACCAACAAGTTTTTCCCATTTCATTAACAAGGATGTAAACTTGGAACAACAGTAAAAAAGAGCTGATATTAGTAATTTCTCAAATGAAATTGTGCTGCTAGGTAATTCTGACAGCTTTCAACCACAGATAGCTCACACTAATGAAGATGGATGCTATATTAGCAGAAAGATGGTGGTAAGTTAAAAAAGTGCACATCAAGGGAGCTAGGTCCCTTGTGAGACTGAGACTTTGGACTCACTTTGAGGGACAGCTTAATTTAGGTTGTTTTTTTTCTCTGAAGCCTTGGAGTTTACCCCCAGGTAAAAGCAAGACAGAGAGGATCCAGGGCCATGGATGCTACTGCCTCACTGGAACTTCAAATTACTCCCCGATTTCACATTGGAAGGAATTTCAACTTCAGCAGGGGTTACTGGACTTTTGACAATGTGATTGCCTCTTGGGTTCACCCAGGAATTGTAGCTGGATAAATCCTCAGCAGAGACATAGGACATGAGCAAATCCTCCAATCTCTCTTATTTTCTTTACTGTGACACTGTAGTTGTCTCCTTTTGGCCTTTCACTACTTTTGTCTTGTCTCAGTATTTGTCATGGAGCAGTAGGAATCACTTCGTGATGGATGATATGGGACTATCTGTGTGGCAGATGTTCTCTAAACATCAGATCCTGTGAGACAGCTGTTTTGTGAACCTCTGAACAAGACATATGTTGTAATTATTTTAATAACCCACATTAATTGCAAGGGATTAGACTTAATGACAGAGTTGGTCTATAACTGCCCTATCTCACCTATGTGTAACAAATTCCTTCTTTGCAATTGATAAATATTTTTCCCCACTCTTAAAAACTATTTCTAGCCAAAAGAAGTATCTACTCTACGAGAGTTTGTCCACCCCAGTGTCACTTATTACATCTTCTGTGAAAGAGTTACTGCTGGTAGTAGCCCATTCTGTCATCTGAAAAAGTCTGGACCTCCTTCAAAGAGCAGCATCAGTTCCCATGATGCTAACCCTGATGTCTTTGCTGTGATATTTTGTTCAAACTTCTTTGCAAGAGCCTCAGTACTAGGAAACAGGCCTCCAGCAAACTAGGACTGTCTTTCCTAGGTTTTGAAGAGAAGGATGAAGAGGTTAAGTTACCTTTGCCAATACTAGGGAAAAAAATAAATAATTTAATTGCCAGCAAAGTAACAGTATCTACAAATTCTGCAATGACCTAATTCTAGCCATTACTACAGAATGACTTCAACTGAGAGGACTCAGCTAGCGTTACCAATCAAAAAAGACATCAAAGACAAAGCAGAAAGCTCAGAATATCGATGTTGATGTTTCAGAGGCAAAGTGATTGATGGATGGCTCAAGATTGTCAAAATCTAAATTCTGCAAAGACAAGAAGACAAAAGGAGGATTAGTTTTGTTAAAAAATGAATTAGCTTGGGAGTGCCAGCCTCAGTAAGAAACAAATGAGAATGCACTCTTGCCCTGGCCACTACCAAGCTAGCTATCTTCACCTCTTTGTTGTCAAAACTATTTTTAGACTGAATCATCAAAGTACTTTCTTCTCTACTTCCAGTGTGAGGCCAGGACAGGGACAGGATACATCATGACAATGGAATGGCTGTATACAGTGTGACCTTAGTCACCAGCAATACTTCTGAGAAAAAAATTATTCTGTAAGAGGATAGTTATTTTCATTTTTGTGCAAGGAACTTTTTATCAAGTACTCTACTCTACTGTGTTCAGAAGTCTGAAAAATATATGCTGATTTCAGATAGTCCTTCAATGCTCTGGGATTGACCCTGACAAAACCTTTTGAAACTGATCGGTTCTCTAAAACGAACAACATCACACTGGACTACTTATTATCTCACTACAAGTCATTACTTCTGCTTAGACATTTCCAGGCAACATATTCTCTTCCTCTGATCTTGGGATTTTTATTTAATGTTATTGCTGAAGAAACATACTGGCACTTTAAGTCTCACACATTCACTATTTGATTGATGACATGGTATTTCACTTCACATGCTTTCACCATGAAAAATACTCATGCACTTACATAGTGCAGTAAGATGATCTCTTCAGCAGCCCGCACGTAGAGCTTCTTCTCAGATACTACTGATCAATTACATTTTGCAAGTCATATCAAAAAGCCGTGAGTCATGATAATGAGTTGCTATTCCAAATAATTGTTTCTTTATAGAACATCTTGCTCAAAGAAATTTAGCACCATTACTACTGTCCTTTTTATGACCCAACAGAGTACTGCCTCTCTCAAGCGGTAAAGAAGGAGGAGCTTTGAAGGTCAGAGCACAGTGGAATCAGTAAGACCAGGTCTTACTCATCAAGGTGTTACACAAACCTGGAGCAAATAACAGACACTGTCCCATGTAAGAAATAAATAATGTGATCATGAGAGGCACAGATAAACACAGAAAACCATCTTCTTTCTCTTATTAGCTTAATTAATCTGCAACTTCAGAGCTGTAGATCAGCCATGAGAAAATTCACAAACAATGGACTGATTCAGGTTTACTTCATTTATAGAGGTTACGTGATCATGAATTCTTTGGACACCGAACATTTTTATACGAATGCAGTTAGGAAAATTGTCTATACAGTATGCAAAATGTTAAAAAGAAGCAAACCAATAAACACCAGAAAGCCACAGTACTTTGGTACACATGATATTGTCATCAACAAAATGATAAACAGCAGATGACCACAAATTCAGTTTGTCTTACTTGGATATACAATCACTGCCAATCATTTTTGTTACTGTGTGATCCTTACAGCAAAACAATCTTATAAGTTCCTTATCATAGGACCACAAGGTGAGTCACAGACATTTTTTTTTCCTTTTTTCATTCTTAAACATGTTAACACTTTGTGCTTGAGATGCGGTAATCGTGTTCTACAAGGCTCCATTCTTTCACTGGACAGCATGCAGAAGTCCATGTATCCTACAAAGCCCATCAAAACTAGCAGGTATATTCCCTTTAGAGAATGATTTGCAAAAGGAATGCTTAATATTTACCGTAATTCTTTATATTTTCCTAAGGTGTCATCCTTCTTCTGTGTACTGACAAGCAATGAGAAAAAGAATGCTCTGAAAAAAAACAACAAGCTGAGTGGAATTAGGAGGAGTAAATAGTGTGCTCACTGGGAAGTAATTAAAAGCCATAAAGCAGGAAGAAGGCTGGAGGTGCCTAAAAGGCTTTATAATTAAAACCTAATGCATGTTAACTGTGAGTGAAGCATTGAAGTCATTGACATGAACTCCCACTGAATTCAATTGGGGCAGGATTTTATTCAATAAGTGCTCAACAAGAAGGCCAATTCAGCTTCAGAGAGATTGATTGGAGGTTTGTGGATAAAAAGAAACTTTGCTAAAAATGGGAACTGATGATTTATATAGACAATGATATGCACAGTTGTGAAATGGCCACAAGAGAAATAAAAAGATAGAATTAAAACCACATGAGATAATCCTTAAGAAAGGGGAAGAAGAACTTTTTTTTTTTTTAATATGATTAGGGGAAAAAAACAAAGATCATTACAAGGGAGACAGAATCAAGAAAAATCCTGAATATGGAACAACTTTATCCCAACTAATAACTGGGAAGTGATGAAGCAGTTAAAAAGCAGTGATAACTTTACAGAGCATAGCTATTGATAAAAAGCATATTGGGAATACTTAGAAAATCTGAATTCATTCAGATAGCACATAGTCTATTTAATCATGAAACAGAAATGAATTGAGAAAGAAAAAGAATTTTCTGTTCTATATATATATATATCTAATCTCCAGAGCCCAGTTAAGTAATGGAACCACTCTTCAGAAACAGTCAATCCGGTTTCAGTGGTTTTAGCACTGCATTGTCAAAAGTGACAACACAACGTAAGTTTGCCTAGATGAAGTTAATGGATTTACAAAAAAAAAAAAAAAGGCCAAAAATTTAAAAACATAATGGATATTACCCACTATCTTATAACAATTATTCCACCAGGGAGTATAGCAAACTAACAAACTGGTGTTTAATTTGACAAAATGAAAGAAATTTTAACTACATACAATGCATGCGAAAAGCAAAAAACCATGCAGAACAGTAGGTGCAGAAGATTACATAAGAACTTGGACTTCAATTGTTGCAATAAGGGGAGTTGTGTTAATTTGGCTGGTATATCCAAAAATCTGACCTCAACAGTCAGCAAGCAATGGACAGAAAGGAAATACCAGCAGCATCTCAGCCCATTGTGTAATGATACGCTCCATATCTACAGAACACTTACAAATTCACAAATCTTCCCATCAAAACAATCTTAACATTGAGTACTAATTCATGAAAAATTATAAGGTGGAACTGTGAGCATGCAACTTGTAAAAGGGATGTGAGAAGCCCTGAAAACATTATGAAAAACACATATTTTTAACAATACGAGGAAGCAATCTCCTAAAACAACATGCAAACTTTCATGATCTGATCCTACAAGTCAGCAACTAAAAACATGCACTTAATTACATATTTAATTTGTCTGTGTGAGATAAAATAAAGGACACAGAGCCAACTGAGGGAGCTCGAGAGCTATGAATTCTTAAACAGTGTCTCTAGAGGATCCTAGTTGGAGCTTTCAGCTCTGAGATTTCCACATCACCAAAGAAAGGGCAGAGGATGGCACTTCTGAGGCATCATGAGCTCTGTCTCTGCATCTCTTAGTCAGGATGCCTAAGAGGTAGTGGGTCTTCTGCACACTAAATCAGACATCGTTATATTTCATATGCAACTCTTAAAGGGCTGGCAGCTGGCTACCCTATTGCTATGAGGAAAGGCGCTTCCATTTGCTCTCATCTGCAGAGTATCCTCATGAGACACTCCTGGTATTACTGTCCTGCAATGCAAAGGCTTAGTAAGAAAATATTCCCCTCAGATGTGACTCCTAGTCCCTCCCTAGACTACACAGTTTGTTCTTACAGCCATACAAACACTCCCTGGAGACCTTATGCATATTCTCATGCACATTTTGCAGGGAGCTCTATTTTTCTCTCCTCCCAACGTCCACACATGCTATATGAAGTGCAAATAGGGCAGTCCTGAGCTCTCAGAAAGCACACATTACTTATCTATTCTTACTCTAATTCCACAAGGATGTAAGAAAAAGACAACACGATCAGCCATTGTCCTATTTACTTTGTCTCACATCTTGTACCCAATGATTCATATTTACATTTCCACTCATTTTTAGCATAGTACATTTATTTTTATCTACCAGGTCAGGACATTCTAGGCATACAATTGATACTTCTATCTTCAAATTTTGAAAGAAAAAGGTTTCTTCAAACACTATGAAGACCTGAGAAAATGTTGATGAGACTTAAATTATCAACAACAAAATCACCTTAATAGTTTTGCACATCCGTTACTAGTGAGGGAATAATGAGCTTTTTTTAAGTAAGAAGTGACTTATTCCTGTTCCTCTAGAGCAATGATATTCATGGTTAAGACTAGAATATAAGAATAGTTTTGCTCATGAGTTGCATCATATACGCTGTGTAACACTGTGCAATATTTTCAGACTGTGAAAATCAGACATAAATCATTCCTGCTTCACAAATCACCTTTAAGGAAGTATTTAATGTTTTTTTACTCTACTGTGACTACATAATTGAAAAGTAAGTACTAAAAATGTTTAAACATGAGATTCAATGGCTTAAAATGAATACTGACACAGTAAAAATAGATTCCTTGAGAGAATTAACTAATCATTAATAACTTGAATTGACAAAGGCAGCACTAATCAAATTCTGGCTTCATAATAATTCTTATAAAAATGGGTGGAAGGGGAGAGCAAGCTAATCAAGTGAGAATAATTTCTATAAAAATAGTAATGAATCTACAGCACATTAACTCATCACAGAATTATGCCTTTATTTCAGTATTTCCTTTCCAGGTCAAGAAAAATGAAGGCCACTTAGGGCATGCTGAGAAGGAAAATAATAATACTTTTTATTACTGACAGCACCTAACTCACGTGAGAAAATACCAGAAAAGAAAGGTCAGTTTTATTTCAGAAAAGGGGATCAAGCATCTGAAAGGTGCTGACCAGAAAGAATGATTCAGTTATAGAAATAAACATACAAGCTATGTTGAATACAAATTATTTGAAAAAACTACATTGGTAACTAGAGTGCCCAGCTAGCAGAACTGCTATGCCAAGCTAAATTAAAGGCTAACCTGAAAAATCACATTTATATCCAGGAAAAGTACAATACTTGAATCTGAACCTCAAATTTGACAACAAAGTCTGAGGACTCCAGGGGGCTGGAATCAACCTCCACATACAGAATTTTCCAGGCTGAAATGTGTGAGCACTGTAAAGCACATGCTTTTGGCTTCAGAGGGTAATCAGAAACATTGTAGATGCATAAACCACATGGATAGTAGAGGCCCAGAAGGCCTTCCAGAAGTGTCAAACTTATAATGTATGGCTCTACAACACAGCACACATGTTCAGAGGCTTCAAATAAGATCATTTCTATGTCCAGAGTCCCAGATGAGACTACTATGAAATGCTGATGTGGAGCAGCTAGAGCAGGGGCATCTGGGCTATGGTTCTCAGGTGTCCCTAAATCCCAGGCACATTTATAAAGTATTCAAAATATGCCAAGATTTCTAGAGAATACAGCTGAGAAAATCCAGACATACATATGTGTGCTGGATTTGGCTGGGATAGAGCTACTTCTCTTCATAGTAGCCAGTATGGGGCTGTGTTTTGGATTTGTGAGGAAAACAGTGTTGATAGCGCAGGGATGCTTTAATTACTGCTGAGCAATACTCACACAGAAGCATGGCTTTTTGGCCTCTCTTGCTACCCTGCCAGAGAGTTGGCTGGGGGTGCACAAGGAGCTAGGAGGGGGCACAGCTGAAACAGCTGACCCACACTGATCAAAGGAATATCCCAGATCATATGGTGTCATGCTCAGCAATAAAAGCTTGGGGAAGAAGGAGGAAGTGGGGGGACATTTGGATGGCATTTGTCTTCCCAAGTAACTCTTATGCATGATAGAGCCCTGCTTTCCTGGAGATGGCTGAACACCTGCGGGCCCATGGGAAGCGGTGGATGAATTCCTTGTTTTGCTTTGCTTGCATGTGTGGCTTTTGCTTTACCTATTAAACTGTCTTTATCTCAACCCATGAGTTTTCTCACTTTTACCCTTCCAATTCTTTCCCCCATCCCATGGGTGGAGTGAGCAAGTGGCTGGGTGGTGCTGAGCTGCCAGCTGGGGTTAAACCACAGCAGTCCTTTTTGGCATACAACATGGGACTTGAAAGGTTCAAGATAAAGACAGATTTGATTGGAATGTGCTAGCTTGGATTTATAGCTGTTATTACTGTTTATCTATTAATTGGCAGGCTCCTGTGCTTGCAATGGGGCTTGCTTGCCTCACTGTAAATTAGAGTCTAGTACTTGGTTACTGATTGTTTTTTCCTTTCACTACTTGCTGTAGTGTGGTACTGCTTATCACTTAACTCTACAGTGCCTATGAACATTTTCACAATAGCAGTGGCCATGCTCCTGGCCTGGCAGATGACTAAGCACTTCTGTCTCTGTGCTGCTGTCCTGGACAGGCTGAAACTCCAATGTGAATTTGAGTCAAAGACATTGTGACCTGGGGAGAAGTCCATGTGGGAGTAGGACACTTTGAACCATCCAGTTGTGGATAAGCCCTTGCCAGATCTCGAAGTGTCTGTGCCCATGGTCATGTCTGTGTCACAGAAGGTATACCTCTGAAGGGACCGCGGTCCAAGGGTAAGGCCATGATGGAGAACATACACCTTGAAGCATCTGTGGCTGTTCATAAGGATATGCTGGAGCACATCAAAGCGTGGGGACTGCAGCCATGGATAAGGCCATGTTGAAGCAGGTTTACTTCTGAAGGGATTGTGGCCCATGGATAAGGCCATGCTGGAACAGATACACCTCAAAGTGGCTGTGGCTGTGGATAATTCTATACCACAGCAGGTGTAGAATCAATTCTGGCTCGAAGGCTCAGACACAGACTCTGGTTGATAATGGGTAAAATACTATTACCTATGTTCTACACATGCACACACTGAGAGTTCAAATTACTTCATGAACCTCCTAGCCAGCTTCAATTTAAAGTGTTCACCTAAAAACTTCATTTAGCTTCTGCAGCTGCTTCAATCACTGGGAGTCTTTGGCTGACTTGGAGCTCTGGTCAGGCAAGGAAGAAAGCAAAAGGACTTTGCAAAATCTTCTTTTCTGCATTTTTTTTTAAGTCTTTACTTTTGTGTAAGCAAAGGCAGCGATGTTTATATTCCTTGAAATAAATCTTATTTGATACAGTTATTCTGTCTGACTCTGCAATGCAAACTGTTTTTTTGCCAGGAATAAAAGCTGTAATCATTATAAAACTATGAGAAAAATCAATGTCACATAAAAGGAATGATTATTTTATATATGCACACAAAAACTGCACACACACATAGTAAGAGACCTTATCCTCTGATCATGCAAACGAGGTTACGAATTAGTTACATTTGCTTAGGATGCCTTTTAATACTACTGCTAGATATTTTCGGGAGATGGGGCTGAGCGAAAGCACCAACACTGTTTAATCAGAGCTTGCTATTTTTTCTAGTTAACATCAGGTCTGATAATTCAGTTTATGGAAGCCTATGGCTAATTTAAAAGATTACTGCAATGCAAGTTTTGCTAATGATTTTCCTTTTAGACCTCAACAGATCAGAATGCTTTCCCTTAGCTTTCTATTTGTAATTCTGCCTTGCACAATGCTGATTTTAATGTTGTTTTCTCTTTTGCATTTAAAAAAAAAATTCCTCTTCTACACAAATCATATCTTCCTCTGATACTATTATACTTAGATTTTCTACTAAAATACCAAGCCCTTCTACTTTCAATATTTTTTTCTTACTAAATTCTGCTTTAATTTGACCATGTATTACCTTCTGTTACAGCAATTCTCTGCAGAAAATCTGAAATCAGCATAAAAATTGCCACAATTTCCAAGTCTCTTGAGAAACAATGTCTATACTATGCAGTCCTACTTTAGACCAAAAATATTTTGAAATTTCAGATTTCTACTCAGTATGTTACAATACGTATCAAAATCTCTGGTTGCATTTGACATTGCAGATTTGCCTTAATAATTAAGCTTTTTTTTTTTACTCAGCCTGTGTTTGTACACCAGCAGAAGGGCTGCACACTGTAAGAAATCACTTCTACAATTGCCAACTCGCGAACTCCCTGCACAGCCTCATGTTTTCAGGGAGAGGGAACTGCACACTGCTGCTTGGTGGCCAGGGGACATCACATGAGACATAATGCTCTGCCTCCCTCTCTCTCCAGCAGTCCCTGATGCTGCCTCCACGCCAGACTACCAGGTAGACTACAAGGATGCCACAGAGTGTGTCGAGCAACATGCTAAGCACCCTAATGGCTGGGTGGACTTTTCTATAGCTGCCTTCTGGAAAAAAAGATATGTAAAAAAAAAAAAAAAAAAAAACAGACAAAACAAAACCAAAAAAATCCACACACACACACAAAACCCAAGCAAGGAACTGGTAGTTGGAATGTTTTTCTCCCTTAACTGACACATCAGTTCTGTACATTGCCAAACAAAGGGAGTTCTGACTAAATATTTATCTCCCACTCTCTCCCTCTAGTAAAAATTAACATGCACAGGATCACTCAGATGAAGAACAGCATGAAAGGGACTAACAATGAAAGAGTAGTATGAAGTGACAAAACATTCATTAAGAATTAAAAAGAAGAAGGGTGGCTTTATACACTGCTAAAAGCTTTTATTTAAACAGACCATAGCGTCCTGCCCCCACTATATAGAAGCACACAAGGCTGACACTAGAATTTATCTCAACTCTACAAAAATTTACTGACAACACAGACTGCAAGAGAAGAGCTTGTTTACTCTTATCCTCCAACTCCTGCCTTCCTGCAAAATTTGGCAGTTTAGTGCTGCGTAAATCTGTGTAACACTTCCTGGGACTTCTCCATCCAGCTTACATTTTTTGAGACATAGAGACCACTTGCACTTCTTGCAAAGGTGGGCAATCACTTATTTGCTGGGGTAGAGGATGCCCCCACAAGACATCTAGAAAAGCAGAGGAGACAGAAGGACAGGAGGAAGGTGGTATCATGTAGCTGTACCATTTTGATTCTCCAAAACTGGAGCTGGTGGGAAAGAGAGGCAGGTCCACCAAGAAAGAGCACACTCCACACCACCACCTGAAGGGACTGGAGTGGTAGCAGTGCCATGCTGCATGGCAGGGACTGCAATGGAGAAAAGAACTCAACCCTTAGTGTACCCTGCAGGGCTATGGCATGCAGGCACCATGGGAAATTCACAGGTTTTCCAGCCTCCACAACTCAGATACTCTCATGTTGATTCAACTACAGCCACAATCAGGGCTTATCTGGACTTCTGTTCACACTAAGGGGGTAATTTTTCAGTCAAGCGAGTAACTCAGTACTCACCTCAAGCCGGAAAGTTTCAGATTCCAGTCTAAACTACCCAATGTTATCCTGCTGCTTGCTTTCCTCCTTTTGTTGGCATGAGGAACATTTTCTATGATAAAAGCTAGTGAAACCCTAGGAGAGATGGCAACCCAAATACTGCAATTTTTTTGAATGAATAGGCTGTACAAACAGGGTGTCCAGATTCAGTTAATCCTATCTTTGGCCAGGATGGATAACATGACTGAGAATCCTTGAGACCTTCCTCTCTCATTCTGTTGTTTGCTAAAAGGCTATCAACCTCTTTTCTCTCCACCATATAACACACTATATTCAAATCCAGTTTAAGAGTAAAGTTTAAGCCCTGCAAGTGCAAGAAGGAGTTGGAGCAGGTGTCTTTTCATGACACTGAAAAGTCCTGAAGTGGAAAACACCTTCCTCCAGTGGAAAACAGGCTGAACTAATGTTGACATGAGCCAAAACAATTAATTCATCACAGATTTGTTGGCATGTCCACCTCCACAATCCCTAGAGTCCTGTCCATGTGGTTCTATGACACCAGAGAGTGACAGACAGAAGATTAAACTGGGCAGTGGAATAATAAACAGAATGGACAATGTCTATTTAATGCCCAACACAAACTGGTAGCATTGAAATACAGTAACATGGCCTTGGGCACTGCCCATGCTCTGCTCAACCCTCCCACTGAGGAGTGATGAAAACAGTTCTCTCCAAGAGGTGATCCAGCAGATGATCTAAAGTGAACAATGAGGTGCATGGTGGGGGAAGACAAACATGGGGAAGGGCCCAAACTGTGATAGGCCTTCCATGTCATGCTGGAACATGAGATCCCATTTTCAGGCAGCTCCCTTCAATGTCCTTGCCATCTCCCTGGGAACACATGGGAAAGATTCTCTGCCCCTGGATGTCCCTTCCACGTGTCTCTCTAGAAAAGGATGTTCTAGGCCACGCCAAAAATACCATCGTGGTGTGTTTCCACACCACTGGCTTGATGGTTTGATCACTGCTCTGACTGTTCTGACAGGGTGAAAAAGAGGCTGAGAAAAAAAATGGCAGTAACATTTTATCTGGAGAATCATATGACAAAAATTTGATGGAACAGTGCGAAGCTTTCCCTAGTGCCGGACTAGGACATCCACCAAACTGGAAGGAGGCCAAAGGGAAGAAATCAGACGGGCTGTAAGAGATTCACAAGGAAATATCTTTTAGCAAGAGATGTTTATACACAGTTTATACTCATTCCTGTTGTCAAGTGTTTAAAATACCTTCCCAGAAACCAAGAATAATTATTGTCTCACCCTCAATGTCAGACATTTCATTCCATAAACTTTTTTAACACCCTGTGTTAAGAAACATTTCCAAACACAGAGAAATCAGCCTGGGTTTTTTGTACTCCTATTTAGCATGGCTCTGGCAGTCAGAACTCTATCCACAAAGCAAGCTTAAGAGAACCATAGCAAGCATTGATATGTCCTCAGAAAATCAGAGATTCAGCTCCCTACCCTATTGGTTTCTGCCTCCCACTCTGTTATATTACCCCCAAAATTCCACTGTTTGGGAGAAGACATTTTTCCTGATGAGGGAGGGTGTCAAGGTTGGCAGAGCCAAAGACCTCTGCCCCAGTGTAGGCTAGGTGTCTGCACAACTGGGACAGATTCAGGGCACAGCACAGTGTCATCAGCACAGTCCTCATGAGGATTTTGCAAGGACCAGGGAGTCCACTGTCCTACACCTGGAGAATTCACAGCCTGTTTCTGCCAGGAAACTAAACAGGCTTCAAATGAGGCACCAGAAGAGCCTCCGGGCAAATGTTTAGCTTTTTAACTAAGCCCATTCACTCCTCAGAATTCAGGAAATATCAAACATTTTTCAGCATTTTAGTCAGTTAAGAAGGGACTTACATATTATGTTGAATTAGGACCAAAGACTTATAACTGGGATGTGCTTTTCACAAGACAGGACATGGATAACCTACTGGACAAAGTGCATGTTTTCATCCAGAAGGTTCTATCAGTTTTAAGTTTTTGGCCAAATTATAGACATAAACAGGTTAACAAGAATATAGCAAAAAGATGTTATAAAAACCAGAGATGTGTCCTTGAATGCCTTATTCTTTCCTCCCTTTCATTTTATTTTCTTCTTCTCCTGCTAAAAGACCCAAACAACAGTGTTAAAGGGGAAGATTTCAAAGTCTGTAAGTGTTAATAGATGAGGAGCCACAACATATCATATGGAAACTGGAACTGAAGAGGAAAAGATTTCTATCATTTAAGACCCTGGTCTTGACAAAAGGAAATGTAGATGAATGCAGACTGACAAGCCCTGAAACAAAGAACCAAACTGACAGACTACGAGCTGAAACAAAGATTCTGCAGCACAAACAGAGATGGGAAGTTATTACAGAAAAATCCTTTAAAGCCTTTAGCCAAGTATCCAGTTGTAGTAAAGAAAGTAAACAAGAAGTTAGGTAGTATTGCTAAAGGAATATAAATCAAGAGTGTTGGTATAACACAGTACAATAACACAGTAGCTAAACTTGCAGAGGGAATAGATGGTACACTTTCAGTGTACGTGCACTAGAGGAAAATACAACTTCCTTTTTGGCAGGTTGAGCAAAAGATCTATCAAATACTAATATCAAATGTCAGGCTTGAATCAAACTAGTAGTAAGAGACAATATCTGAGGTTCTTTCATCAGTCAATTTGATTGTTTAGATGAAGGATTATTTCAATCATTAATAATAGTTTTAATTTAAATTTTGGAGATGCACAGCCTACCACCATCATCAGAGAGTGGTAATGCAGAAATCTGATATTGAGCATCTCCAAGAACTCTGTGTGAGACCATCATAACTGCTTCTGTGGTACAGACTGGCTACAAGTGAGTTTTCCCTTCCAAAAGTGGTATCTTTTGTAAAAACTGCTGTCCTTCTTGATAATTTTATCCAGCACTTGCCAACAAATATTGAAAAATAAGGAAGAGGTGCTTTCCTTTTCTTCAGTTACCATGTGCTCTCCAGTCTTATTTAATACGGGCAGCCATCAAGTCACTGAAATTGCTGCATTTTCTCTTAATGCCTTTGTTAAACTCCCTATAGGAGTAGGTCTAATTCATTATTTATTACCAGGACTGCACATACCTGGGATATATCTCTTAAAAATAATACTGATGACATGAGTTACACCATTGTCTAATTCAGTATTGTTGACCAATAAAGCACTTCCCTTTCCTGCAGAATAAGAAATCCTGTGTTGAATGTTCTTAGATCATGAGTTTTATAGGTTTCAAGTTAACCAGGTACAACTGTGTTTGTCTAACTTAGTTTAGAAAGGCAAAAGAATGAAAGATCTTTCTGAGTGGGTTTTGTTCGTTTGGGGTTTTTTTGCAATATACTTTAAATAACTGTATTCCTGAAAGTCTTTTAGAAGGACTGAATTGTACCATTATATTTATCACAAGCAAGACCACTCAGTATGTTACTTGTTATTTTGGTTAAAATTTGCCTGTTTACCCGTTTCTTGTCAGAGACAAAAAGTTTAAAGATAAAAGAAACGTCAATCCAAAAATCACTCATTTAAATAACAAGTACATATTCATAAAGGCTTTGATCAGGCATTCCTTCCCAAATGCAATCTAATTCTGATATCAACAGTAGAAGAAAATCTCTAATAGTGGATTCTCTCACTGAAAAAGAGTTTCATCAGTTTCCAAGGCTTCACACCAAAAAACTGTTACAGAAAACACACACCAGCTAATTTCAGAAGTTGGCAAAACACAGAAAAAAAGGTAGATTTCATTTGTGCTAATGAAATCATGAATCTAACTGAAACAAGAAGCAAAATGAAATCCAGGGAAAAAGAAGCAGCACCATCCATTCAATGGAAAACTATACAAGAAAGAAAAGGCAAGAAGAAACTGATATGGGAAATTAGTATGATAACAGTTTACAAGTCCTGCAAAAGACAACGCAGGCAATATTTCTAGCACAATTACAGAAAGGAGGAATTGAAGGGGTTAATAGAGGGTCTATTAGCTCCCAGAATGAAGATATCGACTGGGCAAACTTTCAGGTGTATCCTTGATGATAAGGAGTCAGTATGCAGCCCTAATGGAGAAAACAAAGGCAGACTGTAAAGTTGGTAGGCCTAGGATGTGGGAACTGCAATAAGGCCTTGAGCTTTGCCAAATGTATCGCCCATAGATCCTAGCCAATGAAAACACTGTAGCTTGCTTACCTAAAATAAGGATACTGTTTGCTGCTAGCAAGGGGTATAAAAAAGCAGATGAGAAAATAAAGACAAAAGACATCTTTTCTGCACATAACTGACTCCTTGTATCTTTATCGGTCGTCACGACTCTACACTGACATTTTAAAATACTGTTGATGAATTTTTATATTAAATATATTTGTCTGGTACAGTTTGGTTGGCGGCATCACACGACGCAACATTTCTGTTTCAGACTTTGCTATTTGCAGTCCATCTTAGCCTAGTAAATCACTCTGAGTTTGATATCAAATTTCCTCTGCCGGGTCTTCCATTGGGATAAGAATCGGAGTGGTGCATACCTGCTGGGAACCCAGTCCTTTAAATCATGTTTTACTTCGCTTGTAACACATGAGATGATTATGTCTCTCAGAGCATCCTGGAGGCTCTTCTCAAGAGCAGACCTGGCTGCTGTGCAGAGGAAGCCAGCAGCATCCCACGAGCATAGTTGGCATGACATGGACAGCGCCGGGGGCTTGCCTGCCCGACCCAATGGCAGATGTTCACTGCAGACAGAGAGAACCTTCAAGGCAGCACCACATGCCAAAAGGGAAAAAAGACCAAATGTATGCTGTGAATGGTTGCTCATGAGCCTGCTGCCATCCACCCAGGGAGGCAGTCGGAAAAGTATAGACTGTAAACATGCTACATCTTCAAGTCTAATAGGAACGAAGAGCATCACTGAGAAACAAGCATCAGGAATTCCACCTTCTCCTTACAGCACCGTGAGTTCTGCGTTTGTATCTCCCCTAAGATTAGTGTGAACTGCTGTGACTGGGGAGGGCTCTGTGAAGGCTCACCATGACTGAAAAATATTCAGTTCACTGTCACTTTTTTGAACTGAATACAGTTTTCTATATTTCTAAATACATGAACTAATATGAACTCTGGGGCAGGTACCTTATTTTGTTATGGATTCATACAGCTCCCAGGAAAATAGGGGTTGGTCTATGACTGCAGCATCTTAGCACTGCCACAGCAACAACATAAGAACAATGTAAACGTCAGTCACAGCACTGAGCCCCTGCAATACATCTGCCTGTGACTCAAGCAGGAAATCAGCAGATTTTCAAACAAAGCCTGTCATGAAAAAGCAATTTAAACTCCAAATCAGTTGAAATATAAAATGCTTCCTCTCAACAATTTTAAGAAAACAAAGCTGTAAGGAAGTGTCAAAGTCATTATAAAAAAAATACAAAATGTTTCTCTATTTTTAATGTACAGTTTTTCAAATGAAAGCAGCAGTCTATTTTGCTGTGTTGAGAACTGCTGCCCTATTCCGAGCTAAGAGATTAATGCCTTTCACACAACAACCTGATAAAACAGTTCATGCAGACTTTCTTGGTACTTCAGAGAACAAAGCGTCCTAAGAAACCAAAGAATTAAGAGCTGCTAATTCTTGTTATCTTTTTCCTTAAGAAATGGGATACATAATAACAACTTGGCTAAATGGCTACATCACCCATTCCTTCCCCCCTGGATTTTTTAAGGAATGAGTAGCACATGAGTATCAGCCTCAGGTTAAAAGTCGTATCTTCTCGAGTCCATGATCATGCAGGTATCTTCCCTTCCCTTTTCAGTATTTCCTGAAAAAGTACTCTGCCAAACGGATACGTGTCTAATGAAAATCAAATCCTTAGCGGAGGCAAGATGTAAAATACCATGGAAAACAGTGATAGCAACTGAGGATATTCCCCAATTTCCACTGTTTTGTCAGCATACACACTGAGCTTACTTACAAAGACTTGCATTATTCAAACAAACCTAAAAGCTACAGGGTGGAAAAAATCCTAAGTCCTTATGGTTTAATTAACTGCTAAGCCTTATTCCTGGGGCCATCTGCCCTTCACTCAGAAGCTGCCATTGGCACCCTCCCACAAGACTAACAGCCATTACAGGTCCTCTTGCCTTCAGCATCCCCTCGCACAAAGCAAATACTTAATCTCATATAACAATACCATCTAGTGGTAAAATATATTCATTACACTGGGAATCTCCCTCATATATTTTCCTACAGCACCACCGGATACACATGGCAAGAGCAGAAAACGTGTCCTCATACATATACCTCTGCCCAGCACCTGAACAAATTCATAACTATTCATTGCATCTAAACATATTCTTAGCTTTAAGCACATGAATCTCTTCATGCAGAGCAGATGAGCTTGTACCCCTCTGAATGATATTAATATATTGATGCCATATACCATCACCTAAGGAGCAAAGACACCGAACCAGGTAGGGAGTCATCACAAAGCATAGTTACAAGTTACAAAGCACCTGCTACAAGTCTGCTGGCTACAGTGTCTCTACGGCTCCTATATGCTATGTAACAACACAAGAAATACAAATTTCTCCTGTTCTGAACTGAGTAAATATGGGAAAATAGTGCTTACTCCTCTCTACATAAAGACAGAAGTTGTATTCAGGTGGTAGCCTGAATCAACCTCCCCGGTATGACTTCACTTGTCCATGATATCTGAGCAAAAAACTGAACATAAAGGCAAACTGTTACATTTAGCTGCAAAATCTTTAGGAGAGTGTGAATGGTTTGAGACAGTAGAATAAGGGCTGGAGTGAGTCAGCAAGGCAGAAAAATGACAAATGGGAAACAGCAACAACCTGTTTTATAAAACAATAAATACTAGTTACATTGATGATGCAGAGCAAAAAAGCTGTTTGATATGAAATAAAATTATTCAAAAACAGAATCCTGTACTAATGCAATGGGGCAATCTGCTCTACTTCAGTAGGCTTTGTGGGAACATTAACACATTGTAAACAACACATTAACAAAGACTGCATATTTGTGAAGGGCAAATTAAGTCAATACTCAAGCTGTAGGAACAATTTAGTACATAAAGCAGTGTCATGTGCAAGTCTGGCTTGTTATCAGCTCGGTCTTTTGATTTTTTTCTCTCTCAAAAAAGAACCAGCTTTGTCCAAAAGCTGAAATAGCGTGATACATAGGGAAAAAAAACAAGCATTAAACTTACACCCTACCAACTTAAATCAAGCACCATTTGCAGCAAGCTACAAAATTCTGCTTATAGTGAAACAGAAGATTCTACGAAAAACACTTTATTGTTTGAAATATGTTCTTACAAATTAAAGTCAATTGCTTTCACAGGACGTGATGGTCTAGAAGCCTTCTATAAACTTTAATTGTTGATGTTGTTTTTCTGCAACATAAAATTTTTCTCTATTTTTTATGTACAGTTTTTCAAATTAAAAACTGTTCATGATGAAATGAAAAATTCACCCAAGAATCCTGAAAACTATTTAAATGCTTGTCTTTCTCACACTCGAAACCTCTTAATTATCTAATTTAGCAAGACGAATAATGTAACTATTACCCCATGAAAAACTGATGTTCTTCAGAATCTCCTTTAAGCAACCACTTCACTTAATGAAAAGATCAGCAAAAGAAGCAATTTCCAAACATGAAACGTTTATTAGTCAGCAATAACAACTACCTATTAAAAAATGGTAAATTAGCAACAGCAGTGAATCCAACTATTGTTTAGAATGCTATTAAGAGTTAATACGTTAAGGGAATATAGTGACAACCTCTTATGAATAAAAAACTATGGAAAATATTATGTTTTAAGAGATTCTGAACAGAAATGCCATTGGGATCATATAGTTTCTCTCCAATGTATATTACTGCCACCCTCGAATATACAATTACATAATCACAAGCTTCAATTTATTATTTTAAATGTTAGTTATCAGCTCTAATATATTTTGGGTTTTAAATCTATTCATAAAGCTCTTTACAAAGACAACTAAAATTAATTTGAAACTCGGTCTTAACAGAACCAATATTTGGCTGGTATCTGTAATCTATTCAAGTCTGTTTACATAGGGAAAACACTAGTTTCACTGCTGAATTTGAGGCAGGAGTTGACGTATTCTATTCCCCAAGGTTTAAAAAATGCAGTGAATGAGGAGCTCAAGCCAGAACACTTGCTGGACCAAAATTCCTGAAGCAGCATACCTGTTCTGCTCAGTCCACCTGCACTCTGCTCCTCATACCAACGAACCATACGCAGATCTTTACAGAATTTCAACCTGTCAGTACTGACTCTTGACTAACATAATTTCAATAAAGAAATCAAAACCTAAAGACAGTGCTTCAGAACTAAACTATACCACTGGATGAAAATTCCTTTTCATTTTTCATTTTCAAAGGAAAGTTATGCTTACAGACAAATGATTTGTCATTGATTCTTTACTGTTACTTGCATTTAAATGAATATGTTATGACATAAACTTCTCTATACATAACATCAGACTGTCATAATTGTTATAACCATATAATAAAAAAAAATCTTGCATATTGTAAAAGTGATACCAGTAGCATTCAATCATGGAAAGTAGCTTTCCATCATTCGCATCTTCATAATTCTTAAGACAAAAATTGAAAGGGGTTGATCATCACATAGCATACAAAAGCA
Source organism: Manacus vitellinus (assembly GCF_001715985.3). Classification (NCBI taxonomy): domain Eukaryota; kingdom Metazoa; phylum Chordata; class Aves; order Passeriformes; family Pipridae; genus Manacus; species Manacus vitellinus. The sequence continues at coordinate 34,839,419 of NW_021940682.1, read as the reverse complement.
AATACTGAACAGGGAAACATTCATATCTTCATATCGGCGACGATTTATTACAGAATTATAGAGAAAATTTCATTTGATTCCTTAATATTTTCTTGTCTTAAAAACCAACAAATTAACTTCCTAAACAGTTTTACTAGATTAAGAGAAGTGATTGAAAACTTTCATTTTACAGCTTTCAAGATTCCTTGATGTCTGCTAAAAGAGCATCATGGCAGGACACAAGCAGTCAAGATTACTGAAGGTGTCAGGGAGAGCTTTGTAATACAGGTTCTGGGTGTCAGAATCTGCTGTTCACTGACAGGGTAGAGCTGCCTGGGATGGGACAGTGGGTGGCAGCCATGGCTGTATTGACCACGCAATAGTGGGGTCCAAGACCCTGGTGAGTAAGAAATGGAATACTGCCGAGATTTAGCCTAGGACCTGTCCTGCTTAATGTTTTTATCAGTGCCTCGGAGGAGACAGTGGAGTCCATGTTCATCTAGTTTGCAGATTAACACCTAAGAGTGAGGGGCCAGCTGATATGCTGAAAGGCAGAGCTGTCTTTCACAGAGATGAAGGTAGGCTAGAGAAATGGGCTGAAAAGAACTATGAGAAATTCAGCAAGGAGAAAAGCCAAGTGCTGCCCCATGGAAGGAAGCCCCCCTGCTGCAGCTCAGGATGGGGAGGGACAGGCTGGGAAGCAGTTCTGCAGAAACTGCCCCAGTGGGCAGCTGAGCAGGGCCCTCCCTGAGCCCTAGCAGGAGGGACAGCCAGCAACCTCTTGGGCCATATTAGCAGGGGCACAGCCAGCAGATCAAGAGAAGGGATCATCCTCCCTTAATCCCCCACTCAGCACTCACTAGACCTCATCTAACTGTGTCCAATACAAGAAAGACACGGACAAACCAGAGAAAGGTCAGCAGAGAGCCTCCACAATGGTTGGAGCTGAAGCACTTGTTCTACAAGGAGAGACTGAGGGAACCAGGGCTTATTTAGTGTAGAAAAACCTTGGAGGTATTTAACAGCAGCATGCCAGTGCGTACAGGGAGGTTAACAAGAAGATGGAGCCAAACTCTTCATGGCATGAGGACATGAGGTTCAGAACGGATTTAACGAAAAAAAAATCACCCTTAAGGGCAGTCAGGCAGGGAAGCAGGTTGTCCAGCCTCTTGGATATTTTCAAGACAAGACTAGATAAAGTTCTGTACAATTCAGTTTGACTTCAGACCTGACACTGCTTTGAGTAGGAGTGGACTTTGAGGCCCCTTCTCCTGAATTACCCCACGATCCTATGGCCCTAAGACTAAGTCATAACCTGTCTCTTCCTTATTTTCCTATAGGGTGCAGCATATATGCTGGTTAAATAACTAGATGCAAATAGCTTCCATTAGTTTGAAAACAGAGTTATGTCTATCCATGTTAAAATTAGCATTTGTAAATTCAAATAATGATTTACTATAAATGTTCAGATACTTCCATTTTGGCACTTTACACATTGCCAAATATTCCTAATGAAGTTTTGCTGCTATTTTGAAAATAGTCATACACATAACAGATTACTCCCCTTTCAGCTGCACCGTAATGATAACCCTCAAAACCATCAGGATATTCCAGAGTTTGAGGATTCATTGACCACAAAGAAACTGATGCCCTTTTCAGCTAATGTTAGTTATTTTCTCAACTAAAAGAAGAGGAAGAATGCACACGAACATTCACATTACCAAGGTGCATATCTGTTCTGTTCCAGGATCACTCTTTAATTATTTTGCTGTTCATGTTGTTGTATTCATAGAGATTAGTCACTGCATATTCTACTTCATTAATCATCTTGGGTTTTTCCTTATGATGAAATTAGCAACCGAAAATTTCAAGAACTCTTGGAATGCATGACAGCATTATGTGCCCCACTACACATCTTACATATAAACAGTTAAACTACTTTTACATAAACTGCAGTAAGCTTTATGGCAACCTTCACTAATTCCTGGGAAAAAAAAATCACTCATTCTGGAAACTGCAAATCTTATTCCCACTCTCTGGAGCATTCTGATTTTTTAACACTATTGAGCCACAATCACCATCATAATCGCACCCTGGAAAAAAATTTAACCAGTAGAAGTTATAAAATTTAACTCAACAGCATACTTGCTCTGTTACCTCTGCATCCCTGCGTCTAAGCCAATAGACTGAAGACATTTTTCTCTGTGTAATATGTATCCCCATGACAAATGTAATGAATAAAACAATATCTGGACACAAAGTCTTTAAGTACATATATAATCCAATTTGGATTGCTTTTGTGTGCTTATATGTATTCTGGAAATACAGTTCAAAACTCATCTATTTCCATTTCCCTTGTCATGGTACACTGCTTAAATGTGAGATCCTCTCACATTCCTGGACAGGTCATGTGTAGATGTGAGCTGTTGTTGCTTCAGATCAAGTACACAGGACTGCTCTGATTTTTATATGGAGAGGTCCCCTCTGATAAACTGATTATTCATAATATTTCTCTAAGTCCTTCTTAATTTGATACTAAGGTCCACTAACCTAATTATAAGATCCAAGAGATTCTCTACCTCAGTTCTGTCTTCGATGAAACTCTCACCTAATCCCTGTCCTTAGTGAAAAAGGATCCAATCTTTCTCCTCGGTTCTACTGTGTGCCCTTGAAGCATCCCTGTAAGGGTCATTTCAGCAATTCAGAGTGTAAGAAACATACTGCCGTGAAGAAGAAGAGGGAATGAGGTCAGCTTCTTTTTATGGACTGCAGAAATCAAATGGAAATACCAGTCACTCTGTTAAGAACATTAAATATGAATTTCCATGTCCCATCAGAAGAAGATGACCTGCTACTGTATTCCATCCTGCATAAAACATTCACAGAATACTTGAAATAAAACTTAAAAATTACTAAATGTGGAAAACCTTTTCTTTTTAGAGAATTAAATAAAAATTTTTGTTTTCTTACCCAGGGAGTAAGTAAAAAAACAAACAAACAAACAAACAAACACACACACACACACACACACACAAAAAACCAAAACCAACAAACAAACAAAGAGGCCCGGTGAAATAACAATTTCAACAAGGAAGATCTGAAATATGAAGCTGCCACCATAACTTCTATTTTCTGCATGCAACTTGGTACATTTTACAAGGTGAGATGTTTCAATTGGATATATTTTTAAAACTTTAACCACAAAGCTCAAAAAAATACAAAGTTTATTTAGGTTGATTCTAAAATAGAATTACAAAAAAAAGACTCAATCCACAGTCATATTGTTTAGTGTTGTTCTGCAAAAGTTTGACTATTTGGTTCAGATTTCCTCTTACAGATGGAAAAGACAAAAGAAACAAGGAGCATACCCTTAGAGAGAGATGTGATCATTATTGTTGAGTCCTGCAAAGCTGACAGAAAATTCTCTTCAAAACTTAAGGCATTCTCAGTAGAACCCTTTAAAGGAAAGATTTATTTCTGAAGACTGATGAGGATAAAGTACAGATCACCTGAAGGATGTTTCAAAGCACCTAATCTGAACGCTCTGAACTGCCCTCTGGATATGTCCAGTGGTCCTAACTGACCATAGAAAAGCCTCAGGAGGACTACAATAGCTGTCTAGAACAAAGGAATTGCATTAAGTTTTTAAAATAAAGTAATGACTTCTGGATTTCTGAAGTAGTCAGTGACAATTTGTCCTCTGCTGCACTGACATGCTGTCTCACAGTGGTTCTGAGTAACTTTGATACTTCACTGAATTTTTGTTCCTCTCAAAGAGCATTTTAGGAGCAGAACGCATCTAAAGGTGTTCCAGTATACAGGAGCTTAGATCTGCTATACACTCCTTGCTGGAAAGCTTTGTTGTATGCCATTTCACTCAGACTGAGATTTATCATTACACAGTGCCTAAGAAAAATTAGCATGTTTACTGGGAAACAGGCAGGGAACCAAATTGCAAAATAACAAAATAAAAAAAATTAAAAAAAAAAAATTTAAGATTCTATTTAGGAATAAAGATTCAGTTTCCTCATCTCTTAGCTAGCTTCTATCTCTCCTTCTCCTAGTTTAGCTGAAAATTCTCTAACTTAAAATGGAGTTTCTTGTCCAAGATGAGTGCTGCTCATGGAGGAGGAAAGAAATCAAGAACTAAGATTCTCATATTTGGATATAAGACTATCTGTGAGGATATTTAGTGAGAATTCAGTATTAGGAGAAATACTAAATGCACAAATTGCTTATTTCATTCATAGCTATCCTTTTTTCTATGAATATCATGCAAAGCCTGATTACAGTATTATTAGAAGTCATAAAATTCAGAATGAGATAGTTCCAACACAGCAGTGCATTACTTCATCACCCAGGTTTCTGTTCCTCTGAACCTACAACAAACAAACACCAGCAGAACCATGTATGCCACGTCAGCTTGGGCTTCCTGAGTCTGCACACAACCTGAAACCAGGACTCAGGGATTATCTCACTGCTTACTGCTCCCTCTGACGTGTCACACAGGCACAGTCTATAATGCTTTCACACAAAGGTGTGTAAAGCGGGAGTCTTAGTACAGAAGAAAGCAAGTAAAAGGCAGGAGGACTGGTAAGGTGCAGAGAGTCCAAGAGACAATACATAGAAATAAACTTAGGGACAAATGCTTTACTGTCTCCATGATCTCCACATGAATCCACCTAACATTACAGGGAACTATAGAGGTTTCCCTCTGCCTGTACTCCATCTGACAGACTATCAAATAAATGCTAGAGTCTCGCCTTTTCCTCTTCATGAATTTGCCATGCCAGATCAAAGACGTGGGAATTTGGGACCAGTGCAGTACTGATGCAGCTGGCAGAGTTGTTTATTTGAGAGGCTAAATTCAACCTTCGCTTGGTCGAATAACATAATTGTGCTTACTGGGAGCCTGCTTTTTAAAAGGTTCAATTCTTTCTGCTGCCAAGAATCAGAGATTGCTTTCAGCATGTTGAAATTATCTCAGGAGAAGGCTTTTGTGAGCCAAACCAGTCCAAAAGTATTCTTAATTGCTTTCCACACTCTTGTGAAACATGAGATTATGCAGCAAACCCACATTCTAAAAGAGAAAAATTAAGGAGAGAAAAAGGTGAAAAAACAACCCAACAGAGAAAAATAATAATCTTAACCATAAACCTTAAATAACAAAATGCAACTTCAGATGTAAGGAGTTTATAATAATCGTTGTGCCCCCCACAGAAAACTGCAATCAGGTTATGTTAGCGATGGAACATAGACTATGCAGATCTATTTAAACAAGATCACTATTTGAAAACTATTTGACTGGTTTATACAGATGCATATTATCTTTTATTTGTAAATTGCCCCATAAATTTAACTGAATTTATAAGACTTAGAGAGCCTTCTGAAGAGCAAATAAATTTTCCCTTCTCTTGGTTTGCTTTTATTAATACGTCAGGAGTTTCAGGAAAGATGAGATTATCTTTCACGCTAGAATAGCAATGCTGACACAACAATATCAAAACTATTACTGAAAAACATTAGTCTGCAGATCATTTTCATCTATTGTACTGAACTACAAATATTTCTTTGGTAAATGCTCAAAATGAAAGTAGACAAAAGGAGCAGTGGAATACAGCCTCTGTAATCAACAGCTTTATCCTCTTCAGAAAGCCTAGGATTATGCCAGGAAAATTCAGAGAATTTCTCAAGTTTAGATAACAAGGAACTAAAAAGCTTTGAAACAGATTAGTTAGAAACAGAATGTCTGTAAGTGCTATGAATCATTTAATACGGATATGGGTGCAGATGGGTTAGATAAATGTCAGTCTAAATTCATATAAGATGTGACAAGTTTTGTCTCTTCGGTGATTCTTCTGTCAACTTGAATAATTTGCAGAGGAATATATCTGGTTTCCCCCCTCCTCTACTGAGACATCTCATTCTGTCATTCAATAAATATAAGTATCCAAGCAGAAGCCTTTTCTAAATCTGTGCACCAAACACACTCATGAGCATATTTGAAAATAATTGTACAGGAAGTTCTAAGCATTGAGGTGACTTATATACTTACTAAAAAAAAAAAAGTATACTTTATGAGTGTTTCCTGATCACTTTCTCTGTAAATGGAATACAAGAAGTGTAATTTATAATTAGCGACAGCTCAGCTTAAAGCCAGGGAATGTCAATATACTAGGAAAATTAGGAGTCTAACATAAAATCTTCCAGGTTTGAGGCAATCTTAGGTGAGACACTTGCTAAAATAGGCCGATGACAGAAACATGCAATACAGGTTGGCCAATGCACACCATATGAAATACTCCCGCCTACAGCCATGTTTAAAATTAGCATGCACTCACTAAAAATAATGACAGTTTTTCAGTACATCATGCTATTTCATATTAAGTTGGACTGAGTTGGGCTGAAGCAATGCACATAGAAAAATAAGAGGTCTCTCTACTATTCTGTATAAAAGATAAGATATCTGCAGGACTCGTAAGCTGCAGGTTATGCAGCTATAAGGTATGTCTGCTTGGAAGTGATTTAGAGATATTTGACCAATTCCTCAATTAGAAACTAGATTTTATTAGATTCAGTTTCATTAAATAACTCCATATTAAATGTTTTCTAGATTAGACATATATTCTCAGAAGCTGGATATTTACAAATTCAGATGATATAGCATAGTTAGACCTGTGACACAGCACTGTCTGACATACTGATGAAAATACATTACACAAAATCAGTTTAGCATCTCTTAAATGGATTAAAAAATAATTCTTCAGTGATACTGTTCCTTGTGGAATTCCATAAGATCTATTATTGATCACAGATAAAAATATTACGATGTAAAATTATCGTTCATAGGATTCGCAGAACATCTCTTAATCCAAAACAATGTTAAGAAAAATCTAGATTCTACAAAATGACTTGATGTTTTGGCAAATCAGACTTATTTGAGTTAGTGGTACTTTTAACAAAAGTTTGTGTACCATGGTTGAATTATTTGCATTATACTCTTTGTACAAGAAACTTTACTTTAAAGAATTTAGAAGGTAAGATGATTAATTAACTAATCGTAGGAGTGCAATATGGTACAGTGCCATGACTTATATATTTACTTTTAATAATTGTTGAATAGGACATTGATGGAAATGCTGTACTGTGCACTGTAAGGTTTTATATATTCCAAGATCATCTTCAGAGTAAGTGAAAAGGAACAGGGAGAAAAGTTCCCCAAAACCTTTCTTTTTCACCCTGCAGCACAGTTCTTTGGAAGAGAATTCATTTAGAAGTAACACTAGGGTATATAAGCTAGTCCCCAAGCAACTGCATCACTACCTAAAGGTACAAAAAAAAGAATGGCATGTGATTTTCACATATAAGGAAAAAGAATCCCATTGTATTTGCTTAAATTAACACAAAAGGGCCAGGCCCTACATAATCTACCTTCAGTAGATCTGTACAAACACTGGAGTTTGTAGATGAGGTAATAAAGTGGAAAAAAAATTAGAATAAAACAAAAAACAGGATTCTCTTCAGCAAACAAGAATTACAAAAATTCTGTTTAAACTCGTAAGTTTCATCTAATTCAAAAGGGCATTTTTGACAGTTTTGGTGTTGTGTTTTTCAATCATTTTTGAATTCAGGTCACTTCAAAAGAAAAATGTAATTTCAAAGTAAAATTCAAGTAATTTCATTCCTATAACATTAGAAAATTCTGTGTGGTCCTGAGTGCATGGATGTTTCCCTTAAAAACTATGAGCATTTTTATGTTTTCAAAATCCCTTTTTATCCCCAACTAAATCTGTTTCCCAGATTGCATCCCATTTCACATTTCAGCCTCTTCTTACAACATCACTAAACCTGTAAATCAAGTGAAAATATATTTCAGAATATGTAAAATAAAAAGGTTACACTGTGTAAATTACAATCTCCAAATGTCAGTGCTACGTTATTTCATACTGTTGTTAACTGATCTTTTCTATCATTCTCTTTTTGAAGGACTGTGTATAAATGCTGTAGAAGAGGTGAGGTAAACATTATACTCAATGGTATTTTTCTATTCTGTGGTAATGATACAAAGTCAAAACAAGTGTAATGACTCATAAAAGATTAGCAAACTGTCACATGTAAATAGAACTCTTGTTATGACATCTATAGAGCAACCTCACTGGTGATCTTACATTTGACAAATCAAAATCAGGAGAGAATGCAGTAAAAGACAGGGGAAAACTCCTAATGTAGCTCTGAAGGGAACTCAGCAGGTTGAGATGGGAAAAAGTCATTCCATTCCAGTATGATTGTCATGGTATGCATAAATAAGAAATGCATATACATACATCTTCATGCTCTGGTCACTCTTGAGGTATTGATTTCCAAAGTCCATTGGAAGATTTCCATAAGACCTACATGGCTAAATCACAGAGACAGCAATAAAAATCTCAAGCTTTCATTCGAAGTATTTAAAGATGCTTACTCTTGCATCTCATAAGGTATGATGAAATCTTAGATCTGTACTTGGACAAACTATATGCAACACACAAGAGCTTTTCACACAAGAAAAAAAAAAAGCAAAACTTAATCCAAAATGTGAAACCCCACTCACTGAGACAAAGCATTTTGAAACGTTTGTGCCACCCATGTTTGACTGAGCACAACAGAAACTTAAGTCTAAGCTTGTGAGGTCTTTTCTTAACCTAAACTTTCTGATAAAAAATTGGTTTCTGCCTTGTATTTTTCAAGTGGGACTTCTGTCTAGAGTGAGACTTCTGTCTAGAGTGGGAGGTTTTCCCACCATTGTCACTGATACTTTCTGGTTTGAGTTAGCTTTCATCTCAGTAACAGAACCTTGAAAAACAGATCAACAAAGTCTTGAAAAATTTGTAAATAACATGAATCACATTTACAGTTAAGAAACAGCAAGGTTTTGTCAGTCTAAATTAGCATCCTAAACTGTGTTTAAAATTAAATAGAAATATTTGGTATGATACTTTTAAAATAATTCAAAATTAACTTCTAGTAGTAGAGAAAATCAACACCCGAAACATCAACACAGAGGTGTAACACTTTCTATCCTAGTTGGTGGTGAGACCATGTGTGGCCTGCATATCATGCTTCACATTCACACTTAATCAGAGAAACAAAAGAAAATTTTTTTAAAAATTCTCCCAAATAGTAAGCTCACAAACCCTTCAAAGAGGCAGTTCCTACAGAGTCAAATCTTGGACTGAGATGTTATGGGAAGCAAATTTGGCCCAAGCAACCTGCAATTATACCAGGCATCATCCTTAGCAGGTAAAAAGCTAAAGTTGTTTGGCCACCCTCTTGTGTCAAAAAAACATATCACTCAGAATTCACATATTTTTTGAGGACTTTTACTTTACTTCATGATCCACAGAAATCAGACATGAGAGAGTCCTCTCCTTAGCAGAAGACAATCTGCTCTTTACAGGTGTCTCACGCTGGAAACCCAGTCTGCTGCTCTTGAGAACAATTGTACAGGATCAGACTGAAAGTACATCTCCTCCCATAAATAGTTTCTAACAGTCATCAACAGAATGAGCCTTCTAAGAAGCTTATAACTTCTGTAACTTTATTAAGAACTTGTAACAGGAATCATTGCATGTTTACATGCTCCTTATAAGAGCATGTAAACATGCAGTGATAATTTCCCCATGCTCACAATTTCTAGTAATTTACATCTCACTTAATTCCTCAGACAGAGAAGCCATTTTTTATTTTTAATAGGAACTTTTCATGGCAGTGACCATTTCTTAAGTCATATAAACTTTTAGAGTCCACAACAGCTTGCAGCAAGCAGTTCTGCAGCTCAACCACAAACCATGCAAAGAACACCCTCTGTCTCAGGCATGACCCAGCCTGGTTCTCCTCTTTTTTCTCCTCCTTCCATATATACTTTGGGATTTCTTTCATTCTCTTTCGTCACTCTGTCCAACCTAGGGCACTTCAAAATTCCCTGATCCCTAGTTGTATGGAAGACAGCTGATATACTACAAAGCTTGATCTCTCCAAACATTATGAATGACACATGCCACTTGACTGTCATATTCATCTGGAGATCAAGAAAGAACATTTTAGGGTACTTCTGAACAGACCACTAAGGCTTCCGTCCTTGTAATTAATATTCTTGTTCTCTAATTTTGTTATGGGAGGAAACACTAGGTCACAGTATCACCTTATTTGGGTTGAATGTTTGCAATTGGATGCACCAGTCCTCTTACTGCTGTCTCAGGTAGTTAAGATGCAACCTCAGACAAACAAAGATCAGTAGCACCACCTTGAATCATAAAAAAAAATCTGTCATCAACTACACTCAAAAAAGCCTAAACAATTCTGGAAGCATGTCGTGATATATTCACTACAACCCACATTGCTAGGCATCTGAGACAAACACCTAGGAGTGGTGACATAATTTTCAATTACAGAGTTTGAGTGAGATCCCCAAGAGAATATGCTCTGCCAAGTGCCTGAAGACAACCATAGCCTCCACAGGGCATCACCTTGGAAGGTACAGGATCTGTTGTGAGCCTGAAGGAATAATTAACTAGAGACGGTCACAACACTGCAGACAGATGGTAAGAAACTAGCCAGGGAATGTAGAAGTTGTCCCACAATGCCTCTTTGACAATTTTATGCAGTCTTCCATTCCAGAATGATCACATAAAGTGAACCTGAAATTAAGTACTTTCCACGACCAAAAGGCCACCTTAGTCACCATAGCTGTTATCTTAAAAAGTTCATGCTGAAGTCCAAAACAGATTTCTGACTTTGGAGGAAAACTTAAAGGAAAAGGTTTTTATTCAGTTCCTTATCAGAAAAAGGACATATTCCAAAAGCATGAAAATTAAGTAGCGTTGATAAACTCAGGTAGTGGTTAATTTATTTTTTTTCCACTTTTAGCTTTCATTGGGAATCTCAGTCAATTTATACCACAAGAGGAATCCATCTCCTATCTAGGAAGGACAATTTTTACTCATTGTTTTTTTCTGTTTGAAAAATACTTTCAAGAATGTGTCCCTACCCAGGGGAAACAAGGTCACGTCAGAAGCCCTCTGTATAGATAATTCATTCACCCAGATTTCTTCTAGTGTAGTGGATGAGACACTCAAAATGCCCATCAAAATCATACACTCATTCAAAAAAATCATTGCCACTTATTATTCCATGCTGTTAGGTTTATTGTCCATTTAGAAAGATTTTATTTTTTCTCAGAATAGTGCAAGTACTCAGAGAAAGACTACCACATGAAGTTCTGTCAAGATTCTTGCTAATTTTAAAAATCTTAAGCAAAAGTTCTATATGAAAATAAACACAGATATAAACATCGTTGGCCCAGCTTTGTATTTGTACAAAGACCGCAAAGCCTTGTCACTTCTGTAAGCAGCACATTTAGAAAGCCTTTGATGGAGTTTTTGAACCCTGAGGATCCAAACATAGGTCTGAGGTCTTTAAGAATGTTACAAGTTGCCAGAAAGTAGTTTTAGAATCTGAACTGTAAAAGGTAGAAAGCTTTGCCAAGATGACTGTTTTCCCTGTGACATTACAGCATAAGATTTCTAGCCTTTTTCAGAGGCTGGACAGCCATGTGAATTTCTGCTCACTCACTGGCATAGGCAAGATGTCCTAAAAGAGGTCTCAGCACCTGGTTTGGTGCAAATTGAGCCCACCTTTTGCTAAAGCAGCAAGAATTCACATGCAATAACAAGTGTAGCAAGTACATACTGTCAAATGCTTTTACTAAAGCTGGCAGAGATAGAGACATCACTTGCTGCACCCCCTTGACAATGTTATTATTTCACTTCTCAGCATGTCTTGCAGGTGATACCATCTCTCAAACCTGATTTTAGTCTCCCTTACACATTGAACAAACATTACCCTTCTCACAGTTATAATCTTGTTATAAACTGTGTGAAAACTTCTACGAAGTTATGTTTCTGCAAAGCAGCCTGACTTAGCTGCAGTTTCCAGAAGAAAATGTTTTTGTATAATCGCCGTATGCACCAGGACAGATCTTGGTTCAAAAATAAAAGGCTACAATGTCTTACGCAAATCTGGGGGTTGAGTGAAGAAAGGGCAGCGATCTGGAGGTCATAAATATTCTGGCTATGCTCACTCCATATGCTCTGAAGTTCAACTATAAATAGCCTTCAAATTGCTACACACTTCAAGGAAGTTGAGTAACCCAGCTTTCACTTTGTAATGTGAGGGTAAAAGTCTAATAATGCCACAGAAGGGCAGAGGAGAAGAGCTGCTGAAGCCATGTTGACATCTGCTGAAAGGTCCTAGCTGTGAATTTCCATAGAGAGAACCAGCTGGCTTTAACACAGACAAAGAAATGAGAAAGTACAAGGCCAGCCAGAACAAGGTCAGCTCTGTGTGGGGAGCAAACAAAGCAGCTAAACACTGACGTGAGTGGTGTATGGGAGGGCGATGGGAACAGCCACACACACCTCTGCCTCCACACATTCAATTGCCAGCAAATTCTACAGCCAGATATAACTTTAGACAATTTTCCTTTTACATATCAGTACAAGTCTTGTATTTGAGATCAGAAGTACTAGAAACAGAAGTTGTGTCATCTGCCACCCCTTTCCAGCCTATTTATTAGTAAATTGTATTGCCTTTGAAACACATTTCCAAGCAAAAACTACTGATGTGCTGGACCCTGTAGCCTACTTGGTCGCTCCATTCCCCCACTGACTCTTCTCAAAATTTTTGTGTTCCTTTCAGCTGCTGGCATTGCCTATGCAAACCATTATCCTGGGAATTCCAGGTAGAAGTAGTTGAATTTGGACACAATCATCAGCTTATAGTGCCAGAGTTGCTTCTGTCATACCACCCTTGCAACAGCTCTCACTGAATTCTCAATGCAACAATGAAAAGGGCTCCGTTATCTGTTTGGCTTCATGCAAAAATGTCATCCATCACTTCGGAAATCACTTTTCCCACACCCCAAATTACAATTTTGGATAGAGGCTGAATCATAAATAAATATTCCAAGAGCACTCAAAAGAGAATCTGTCTCTTTTCCTCTTCTGTAACAATCAAAGCAGGTGAGCCACAGCATTTCAATAGTAAGAAAAAACTCTAATCAACAGTAGCTTATTATTGGTCCTTCGTATTATCATGCTACTTTTCTTTTGACAGTTATATCTAAAGTCCTCAAAATATCCAAACAAAGAAAAATCACTATATATAACTTCTTCTTCAAGGACATCACAAAAAAAATCTGTTTCCATAATCTCCATAGCAATCACAACCCATTTATTTTGAAAATAGAAAGGAAACATTTTTTTTAATCAACAGTCTTCTATTCCAGGCATCTAGTATTTGATCCATTTTTCATAGGCATGGTTCAGAAAACATCTGTGCTTAGGCCACAGATCCGTACATACAACATTTCCTCTCAGAAGTGTCTAGATGAGGTAAGTTCATTGATCTAAGATTTTGTGGATTTAGGGTTTTTGAAGGGCAGCCAAAACTTTCACATCATTTTTCTGCTCTTTCCAGAACTTGATGTTTTGCTTCTTGTTCCTAAACTACTTAAACATATTTACATTGTAAACAACATTATGCTGAGAAGTATGAAGTGGGAAAGGTCAAAAAAAGAAAGGCATCTTTAATGTTTTGGTTTGTATTTCAAGTTAACCATCAAGGGCAGATTTTATTCTAAAAATAGGTCTTGAGCTCTGCACTGAAAAACAATGTGTGTTGGGTTTGGTTTGTTTGGTTTTTTAAATGTTGTCACATTCCTCTATCTGGCACTCTCTGAAGATGCATAGGTTCAATTGTTTGGGCCCTGTGTTTACTATAAAACACTTTTTGATAATAGGAGGATGACCTTTTTCCACAGATTTCCCCTCTCATGAACACTGTCTCTCTCTAGACCCTTTGAAGGACACATCATAACTGAAGTGGATAATCTAATTGACTAGGTAAAGATTCTGAAAGCACTTACTCGGCTTCAGAGCACAAGAGTTGCACATTGTGCTGGAGTACTCAGTGTTAGGATGAGTATTATTCAGAGTGCCAAGTCTTTTGCCAAGAGTCTGCTATCCTCAAGCAGCTTCCAAATGAGGAATGCTCTCTCCCACAAAGTATGTTTTTCTTCAAACTTAACCAGTCTCGTGTCAAAGAACACATCTCAGACCCAACTTCTCTCTTTCTGAAGAAATTTCAGTCCTTCAAACTGAAGGGTTGAAAACCAGCACCTTCAGCCTAGACCTAAAACAAATCCAAAGCCTGATTTACCAATCTTCCTACAGGATGAGGTGTTCCAATTTGTGTAAGTGATCTCTGGCACTCAGTAATGCTCTACTGCACCTGCTATGAGACACACAGTAAATACCCCCTACAAAGGATGGTAAATTTCTGATATGCAGAAGCATCAATAATACAGCAATGTCATGAAATCAAACAGAATGTGTATGAGGTGAGATTCATAAAAGGAGATACTTTTTTCCTTTAACATTAAAACAGGTCAATACAAACTGTCTAGGTCATCATAGGTAACTTCACGGCTATTCAAGCTCTCATTTTCCACAGTTGTGAAACTTGCTGTCCAAACTATGATCGAAATACAGTATTTTCAATAATTCCAAGCAAGGTCATAAAAGCATTTCTCTGTAGAATTTCAAAAAATTTAACACATACGAAGGATCAATTCTGTTAGTCCTCAACTACAGAAAAATCTGAAAGTTTGATGTCCTGATTCCGGCCAAGACAGGGTTAATTTTTGCAGTAGCCAGAAGGGCAAACAGCTAGGGCATAGAGGTTTTCCTATACCACGTCACATCATTTTTCATGGGTGGAGCAGGGGCTCCCTTCCAGGTCAGCACAGTTTAAGGGAGGGAGCGGTCAAGTATTGTCTATTATTGAGGGATTTCCACGTGAATCATTTGTTTCTTGTACTCTCTGTCATTAGTATTGTTGCTGTTACCATTCATTTTCTTATTTCATTGCTGTTTCCAGTATATATCAACCCTTTTGTGCCTACAACTCTCCAGCCCACTGCAGGAGGAGGGGAAGGGGGAGTGAGTGAGTGGCAGGTGGCTTGAAGAGTCTCAGTGAGAGCACTAATTGGGGAGCACCATTCCTAAACCATGACATTTGATCAGCTGAACTTTTTCTGTCTGCAGCCCAAGTTTAGACATATGGACCAATCAAAAGCACCTGCAGAAAATTCAGATTTGGTCCTCGGAATAACATGCAGCTATCCTGTTAGCTTTGTCTAGACCAGAAGTGATTCATACTTTGGATTAGCTAATGTGATTATTGCTTCAAGGTTGTTTCACTAGGAATTGAAACAGTGAATGCCACAACTCAAAATGCATTGAATATCGGTCTTTGCATGAAAGAGCCACATCTCTTTATCTCAAGGTTGTAACAGCTCTCTCAAGCATCCAAGGTCCAACCTTGTAGATGACACAACAGCATCCCCTGGCTAACTAAGCTTTCTAACTAATGCACAAAGGCAAAGGACCTTCTTGTCACCTATACTGCATAACAGCTACAGTCACTAAACTAAATAATATGAACTAGAAATGCCAACTCAACCTCTCTGCATTGAGGACACAACAACATGTTCTTACAACATTTTGTTTAGTGATCACATCCTAAAAATGTTTTAAATCACATTTGGCTTGAAGCCACTTAAATGTTAGAGAAAGAAATGGGAAAAAGAAATTTGACACAAGACATTACTTGCAATCAGCAAAATTCTCTCTCTTGGGAATGTTTTGCAGAAGTCTTTGGAAATAAAACCCATTGAAGATATCATTATAGTAAAGGTGTGAAAAAACATTATTTTGGCAAAGATTGTTTGAAGACTAGTTTGAAAAGATTGTTTGAAGAGTATTTGCTGAATACAAACCTTAATAACATTCATCTCATTTTTTCAGGACCTCATGACACCCTTTTAAGCAAGGTGTATCTCCAGGAAACTTTGACCTACTTAGTACAGAGAAGGGTTTCATACAGATCTGAGAGAGGGGAGTCTTCAGGGCAGGTAGATTAACAAGTAGTTTAATTTTGATTTAACTAGGAAACTTGTTTAAAATACAGTGTTGTTTTTTTCAGCATATGGGCTGAATTGTACGCACATGAGCTTTTTACATGCATAAATGACAGTAAGTTATGCGGGCCGTATCACAATTTGCACATTCAATCTTACTTTGTGCTCACAGGAAGTTCCCAGCTGGAGAACTGCAAATTATAACTGAGGTCAGTAGAAGCTCTAAGAATTCTACTACCCTAACATAAAGTACCATGGGTAGACATCAGCTGAAAATGCAGACCTCCTGTCCAAAAAATGCTTTGACTGGGGAAGATTTGGTTTCTTGGCTCTGAGACAGTTGCATCACCCAAGGTAATATCTGCTATCTCCTCATGTTGAAGTTTCATTCCCAATAGCACTAAGCAGTCCTGTTGAGAGAGCTCAGCAGGTCAGATGAACACTACAAAGAAACAAGTGAGCTCTCCAGAAAGTAGACTTCCCAGTCTACATTTAAACTGGAAGTAGGATGGAAGTCAAGACTAATTGAGAGTTTTTCTGATGCTCTCTTCTGTGCTGCTATGGAGAGGAAATGAAACTGTATGAAGAACTAAGTAACAGCAGCAAAATTTTTTCTAGGGAATGATGCTCATGTACTCATTTGAGAAGGCTTGTGAGGAAAGGAATGGTGAAACATTTAGAAGGGCTTCCAAAGTTCCGTTATCTCCTTCCTTTTTTATTCCAGAAATGGAGGCTGATTATAAATACATCTATATAGCAATCGAAACAAAACCTGCCAAAATCTACAAAGACAAAGCTTAAAATTTAATGTAAATAGGCGAACCCAAGTTAATAGTGCAATCCACTTAAAATGGAAAAAGCACTTTCTGATTCTTGACAGATATTCCCTACAAACACAGTATATATGTATCCTGATTGATAAAGGTCCTACAAAAGCCACCATGCAAATAACCAAGAAGTAGGTAAATCAGGTTTTTTTATTTCTTACTACTATTTTAATAAAAAGCTCTGATTATTTATTTCTCTAAGAATTACCAGAAAAAATAAATCTAGCTTATCCGGTTTGACTAGTGGGCTCATAACTTGTGAGATTTTTCAGACCTCAGCCGAAGATCCAGATTTTCAATGGAGAGGAGAGGTATATTTTTACACATTAGGATTTTGCATTAGACTACATCAGTAAAGTCAAACAAAAAAAAAGATATTAAAATAACAGTTTTAGCAGAAATTTCCTCCAAGGTTAATTAATGTCATAATTGTTGTATGTGATGCTATTATTCTTTCTGTTATCACAGAATCACAGAATATGCAGAGTTGGAAGGGACATACAAGGTCCCTCATTGAGTCCAACTCTTAACCCCACACAGGACCATTCCCAAGAGTCACCACGTGCCTGAGAGTATCATGTATCATCCAAATGCGTATATCAGTAATATAGGTACCAATATGTTTGAGATTATTGCACCTGAATTTAGACATTGAAATATAAGTACTAAATTCAGTTAACTAAATCATAGAATCATTAAGGTTTGAAACGATCTCCAATATCATCAAGTCCAACCTTTGACTGATCACCACCTTACCAACTAAACTTTAGCACTAAGTGCTACATCCAGTTGTTTCCTGAACACATCAAGGGATGGTCACTCTACCACTTCCCTGGGCACCCTGTTCCAATGCTTAACCACCCCTTCCACGGAGAAATTCTTCCTGATGTCCAACCTGAACCTCCCCTGGTGCACCTTGAGGCTATTTCCTCTCATCCTATCACTATTTGCCTAGGAGAAGAGGTTGACCCCCACCAAGCTACAACCTCCTTTCAGGTAGTTGTAGAGAGCTAGAAGGTCCCCCCAAACTTCCTCTTCTCCAGGCTGAACAACTCCAGCTCCCTCATCTGCTCCACATAAGACTTGTGCTCCAGACTCTTGTCCAGCTTATTGCCCTTCTCTGGATAGAGTGCAGCACATCAGTGTCCTTCTTGTAGCGAAAGGCCCAGAACTGGATATAGTACTCAAAGCGTGGCCTCACCAGCGCCAAGTACAGAGAAAAAAATTATGTCTGACATGTTATTGGTCTGGTACATTGCTATAAACTCTATTCGAGTATCTTAAATACTTTGACACATTTAAAATGTTCGCTACAATTAGTTAAAATTCTACCTTTGAGGCAAGTTATTCAATTTGACCAACTTGCTGTGACTTCAACTACAATTCAGTTCATCCAAAGTAGGTATGTGTTTTAAAGCAAGTAGAATCATTCTACATGCCTATAGATGTAGGATTCCAGTGCCTGAACATAACCATCTAGAACTATCTGAGATGTCCAAGACAAGGAGTTGGCAGATGTGATGCAAGGTATCTTGCATCTGATTCAGACAGGCTTCTGCACCCATCTGAAGTAGCACTTGGAGACCAGACAAGATGCTCTAGAGAGTTTTAAATTACATTAAGCACTCAAACCCTACCCTGGATCTCACTTGACTATGAAGCTAAAGCAAATACCTCACATGTAGACCATTGCAACTGAACAACTATTTCAGGTGTCAATCTCAAGCTGAATCCTGCTTCTACTGTCCTTTTTGGTAGGTTATGACCAAATTTCCAACACCTAAAACCAAGCAGCACTGGACTCTTCTTTAAACTTCACAAAGCCAGAACAAGGTGACAAGCAAAGTGTTTTACTCTGTTCACAGATCACTCCAGTCTCTAAAGAAGGAGTTTCTATTGCCATTAAAATAGGATACTGTAACTGTGAATGTAGCTTTGCAAGGTCCATTATCTGACAACAAAATTAATCACAGCTAAAGGTGTATTTACTTTTAATCTTGTGTAGCTTGTGGGGTTTTGGGGGTTTTTGAAAAAGAGAGGGAGATGTCTAGAAAGGTCTTTTTTTCAGATTCTGTATGCTAGTTCAGGAATTTTATTTGATGATACACCATTATTATGCTTCTCCAAATACCAGAGAGTTTAATACATTTTTGAGCAGAGGCTTCAAGATTAAAAAGAATAACTTCCGAAAATAAAATTACTACCATACTTTTGAACAGGCAGAGAAACATAATAATATGAGACCTACGAGACTACTGCTATGCCTAGCTGTATCATTCCAAGTCATAAAATTTAATTGCTGGAAAAAGATATTCAGGCCAATCAAGTAACACAAGGTGGTGGTAAAACACAGTTGTGGCTGTTATTCAGCTTCTGGATTTGATAATATCAGTGAAAAGGTAAATTCCAAATACAAGTTTTATTAGTAGCTGAAAATGCTGAAAGGTGGTTCCACCTTCACCTTTTCAATCAAAATCAGCCACCTAAAGAGCTTTTATTATATGAGATTCACAAAGTGAATTTCAGAGTATCTGCAATGGTTATGTGAAGGGTTCGACTCTCTTTTCTCTGACAGATCTAGGCCATCTGAGCAGGTTTTAAACCTCCTTCATCACCGCCAAGACTGAAATTAAAAAGGAGGTAGGCAGTGCTCAGTCTGAAAGCTTTATAGTATTGAAGGCTAGCAGAGAAACTGAACACATGGAGTTAACCATGAAGGGATACGATGCTATTTTAATAACCAACGTTAATGATTATGGCGTCTGTTGCTCTAGTCCTTTAGCTTTCTCTGAAAAAGCTATTATGTTAGATCTGTGAGCAACTGCTGAAGTCAAACCAACCCAGGCTAGCAAATGCAAGAGATAAGATAGAAAGGACAGGTTGTGTTTTAAAATCCATTTTATAGTTTACTATATTTGATTCTTAATATTAAAAATAACTTTGGATTTTGTCTGTTTTATTCAACTCTGGACACAAATCAGTTAGACCCACCAAGAAAGCCTGGTGTTGGAGGTCAACATGTATTCTGGAATGGCAAAATGATGGCTGTGCTCAAAGAAAGAAAAAGTGCTAGAGGCTTGAAAGCACTGAGAGATATGAGGAAGTGCCCTCAAATGGCAAAGAAAGGGAAAAAATTAGACCTAGTTCAATAATCATGACAAGATCACTGCATATTAAACTGGCAAATTAAAACCGTCACAGAAAATTACTACTATAAATTATTATGCTGGTAAAAAGAAAACCAAGGAGTTGTACCCTCTTATTATATGACTACTTAATGTCGTCAGCATTACTATTTGCTGGGGTGAGGGGCATCCAATTTTTGTAGAAGATTGTATTTATAAGTATATAGAAGTTCCTAATTATTAGTATGTAGTTATTAATCAAACACAATTTTTAAAAAAGAAAAATAATCTATTAAAAAAAATCTAAATCAAAAAATCTGAAGCTACCAATAGCTCAGTTGGTTAAAACATGGTACTAATAATGCCAAGGCTGTGGGTTCAATCTCTTTATGGGCCTTTCACTTAAGAGTTGTGAGTTGGACTCAATGATCCTTATGGGTCCCTTCCAACTCAAAATATTCCATAATTCTGAAACAACAGATTTGGTTTCATTTTTCAAAGAAAGTATTTCTTGGACAGAAGCCTAAGTTAAAGATTGTTTAAATTAAAAGGAAGGACATGCACATTCTCTTCATCATTCTTCTCTTCCCCAATTACAGATTTCCTCTCTTCAGTGCCAGAAAGTATTTACACTAGTTAAAAATGAAAAGGCCTTACAAACCAGGCTTCCATAGAAAGTCATAGGCAGACATGCTTTTCTCCAGTGTATGGTTAGACATTTCTGGGAAACACTAATGAAGTGTCTTCCAAAAATATGAAAAGAGCACAAAATAAAAATAGAACAGAAGGCAGAGGCCAGGTTTCTTTCCTCCAAAATGGAAACAACTATTCAATGTCTTTACAACATTAGCATTATATAAGTCCTCCCATAACAGTGTTATGTGAAACATTGGCTACTGTGAACCAACAGAAAGAATATGACAAAGCATTTGTCAAATTACGAAGTAGTACTTTTCTTACATTTTCATTTCATTCTTCTATTAGATTCTAGTCCCACTTGTTTCTGACTCCGGCCACTATTGAAGCTCCTTAACAGAAAAACTTCTGTGCTTCTTCACAAAAGAGACATAATGGATAAAAATGGAAAGCCTTTATCAAGACCACAGTCACTGGAGAACCTCAGCAACAGCTGGTAAAAACAAAACAGAGACATTGTTTGTCCACTATGCTATTTCGTTTTTCAGTGGGCTCCAATCACTTACCTCATGGACAATGAATTAAGTTCAAGAATTCTCCTGACCTGAAGGGAAAGGAGAAACCAAAGAGAAAAAGGATTTTCAAATAATAACTTGTACCAGAAACAGTCACACTGTGGGAACCAACACAGAGAGTTCCAACAGAACTACCTCCAGAACTACCTGTAGTCTAATACCTGAAATCATTATGGCAGGTCTAACTCATCCTTTGGCAAAGACCAACTGAAAAATCATTAATTAGCCAACAAACAACAACCCAAAAGTGGTAATACAGAGAAAGCTGTACCTGTAAGACTTTACAATGTGCCATTGCTATGATGATCATCACTGTGGATCTGAACTTTACAGCCCCCTGCTGAACCAGGAATATACTGTATATACAGAAAAACTATGTACGTTTATCTCATGGTTTCTGTTGATAATTTAGACTGATATACACTAATTTTCTGACTGTCACATAGCTATTCATATACAATCAGTTCATAGTGGTTTAAGGATTGTTATACTTATGGGGATGTAAATGTATTTTATATGCAAGGGGAAGAACCAGCTGTAAATAACAAGAAGAATAAATATATCTGTGAAGGGAGAGTAACCTAAAGACATAATAGTTTGGTCAGTAAATGGAAAAATGTTTTTTTTTCAGAAGTTCTACATATGTTCTGGTCAAGACCAGAATACATACAGAAATTAAAAGAACCAGACAGCTACAAATCATCTCTCCAGGAAGGAGGCCATGAATTACCAACAATTGCTTAAGACACTGAAAGAAAGACAGAGACTGAAATATGCAACTCAGAATAGCTGTGGACACAGCATTAAATCATAGCGTTTTACTTTCTCCAATAAAACATTAAAGTTTAGGTAGGATTGGGTATACACAGACTTCTATTTTATCTCTCTTTTTAATGGGTAGGAAGTTTGGGAGAGTAAAAAATATTTTACTTTAAAAATCTGGCTTTGAATTACCTGAATCATTCACTAGTGAGAAATATTTTATTATTTCAGCTGACAGAACTAGGCCTGTCATATTACTATGCTAAGAAATCAGAAAAGATTGCAATTGAACTGAAGCAGTGATGAACCAAAAAGTTCCAGCTTCAAGAGAAATGAGGGAAGTAAAGTTATCTACTTGATTACTTAGTTACCTGTGTACTTAGCTGTTTACTCAAACAGGAGTGCAAAGGTGCATAAGGTGTGAACTTACAGTATCCAACAGAGCAGAGGATACCCATCACACCCTTCAGCTACAAAGGTGACAAGGATTCTGCATAGTATCTCAATTTCTCAGCACTTTTTTCAATCATATGTATCTTGCACTCATTTTGAATCTGCATTTAACATCTACTGATTCAGAGAAAGGAAGTTTTCTCCCAGGAATGTTTTCAATATTGTTCCCACAAAGCAACTGTGAGAATGAGGTATGAGCTCTGATTCGTGACCAATGAAGGGTGTCTGTTAGACACTTACTGCAGTTGAAAAATAAGGTTCAAATCTGAAAGATGAAGACTTTTTAAAATGTACATTTCAACCAACTTCCATCACAGAGGCATGGATAAGGTTCCCTTCTGTCAATCATTTCCATATTTTGCTCTAACTAACAAAGGAAAAACAAAAATATTAGAATTCATGTAAAGCTTATTGGGATTTAGCACAAGGTAAGCATTTGGCAGGCTGCACATACATTTAGTTTGTATCCACTAACTAGATATCATTAAATGCAGTGACAAAACCAGGATGATATAGCCTGCACTAGTAGATATTGTTGGATTTAATAAATACACAGATGTAATGGAACCTGTGAGCCACAAGAGTTGAACAAACTCATTCATTGTTACTGAGTCATCTGCAATTTTTGCAAACTTTTTATTGGACAACCACTGAATTTGAAGAATTATTCTAACACATTTAATATTATCATTACCAAAAGAATACAATTCCAATATGTCTAAATCTATGCAATATATATGGAATATTATTTGTGTTTGTGCTTAAGTTCACTCAAAGCATTCTCTGGGGTGAAGAAAGCACATAAACTATTTTTTTTTCATTAGGCAAAGCAAAAACTAGCTACTTCATCCATTATTCATCTATTTTCCTTTTGTGTTCTATTAAAATAGGTTATGCAGTAGCCTTGGCTATATTATTGATAACACCGTGGTGGCTGTTGGACTCATATAGTGGTCTCCAGGAGTTTCCAAATATAAATATATTCTAAGGAGAAAATCCCTAGAGCATGGATATGGAGGAATGCTATCTAAATAATGCCACTTCTGTTACAGAAGTGGTTTCAAATTAATTGTTTCTTTCTAAAGCTATAATTATCAGGAGAAATGCAGTTAGTCAGAAAAGATGAAGTTTAAAAGTGTATAATGTCTAATAGCTCATTAAATAGGAAATACATTGTAAATTTGGGAATCAGAATGACTTGCAGCTAATTGTGAGATGATGGGTCATGTACATGAAAAGAGACTTTTTTGGCAGGAAAGCAATTTGGTAATGCTGACTGCAGTCTGCGTTTACCTGACATTCAGAAAGATCATATGACACCAATGCAAATGAGGTGAACAGTGAAGAGAAAAGGAAGGGCAAGGAGAGCTAGAGGAGAAAAAGTTAGGTTATGAGCTGCTGAGAGCATGCTGAGGAAGGGGAGAATATGAGTGTCATTATTGGGTGTTCAATTTTTAAAGTGCGAATGGGAACAAGATGTCATATTAAAGAGACTTGGAGTATTCATGCAGCTATAGTTATAGCTGTGTCATCAGTTTTCTCACAGCGGGGTTTTATGTAGAGTTCATACAGGTGAATTAGCAATTTTTTAATTCCTCTTCCAATGGGAAAACACAGTAACTGTTAGTATACATACTAACATACTAAAATATACAAACTCATTGTTCTGAGCATGATTTTAAAGCATACTTCATTTTTAGAAGCATGAAGTGGGTATTTACTAGATGTCAAATACATAGTTATAATAATGCAACAAATCAAAGCAACTCCAAAGAACATTTGAAACACTTACACATAATTAAACTGTCAAAAAGGCCCCAAACCCAAAACATTATAGCACAGCCTCAAAGTAAAAGAAGTTCAGAACAGCTAAGCTAACCTTAAACTTTCTCCTAGTACCTTTTCAAAGGTAGTGACCCCAAAAATTACACAAGAAGATTCAGACATGATCAGAATGGGAGAAGGCAGTTATGCATTTGCATGGGCACAAACAAGTGCATGCCACACCAGCCTGCACAAACAGAAGGGCTAAAGCCACTTAAAACTTGGCACAATCATGTAAAGGCGGAAAGTAATGTACGAAGAACTGCAAGATGTGGGCTAAGAATCACAGATAATGTTTATAAACAGAATAGTAACACCTCATTGCCATAAACGAAAATTAATCTGTACTGGGGGACGGTGGGGGAATCAACATTCCCTTAATCGGAAGTTCAACCAGGGTTCATGGCCATATCTTTCTTTGAACACCCATTGCACAAACACCAATGTAATCCCTTGATTATGAAGGTTTGGACACTTGGCTTTAATGTGTTTTAAGTACTACCTTAATTCCAATGCAAGGTCTATCCTTCATGAATCTAGACTGAACAGAAAAAAGCAGAATCATTAATAATGAGAAGTGTCAGTGTATTCGCTGATAATACTGTATCTGAATTTATGGCATGTTATGTTAGCATATAAATACAGTATTTCTTCTGTCTTGATTCCAGTAAGCTTATAAACCAGAACTTATCTCTCTGTATTTGCTGCTGTTACCAGACCTCAAGATAAAACTTCCCATCTTATTTAGTAATAGCTTCTTTGTTACAGTACATAGATTGAAACATTTGAATGCTAACTTTGCACAGGTAACACAGTCCAGAGAGAGTATTCTTCTCTTGTGATGGTGCTGAAACAGATCTTTTTCCTGCATTTAAGCTCTAAATATGACATCATTTCTTGCATGAATACCATAGCCTCATATACTCGGCCAGAAAGTGGTATTTTACTTTAGTGTCACACCAGTAAAATCACATTTGAAAATTTACATTATTGTAACTACAGTCTCTAACACTATAATACCAAGTAGTTACCTGTAGCATCTTTCTGAAATTTACTTGCTGCTACATAGTCTCTGTTCTGAACACAAGGGAATTGAATGTTTATAAAAGGTGTAGGACTGACAAACCACTGAAATAAAGCTCAGATCTTAAATTTATACCCAGAATATGGACACAAACATAGTTGTCACAACAGCACTCCACCTACACGCCTTCTAACACAGAAGACTCTAAGCAGTTAGCCATTTATTCAGGCTTGATTCAGAAAAGACGTATAGCACATAATTAATTTGATTAGTCCAACTGAACCCACACACTTAGAGCTGAAATGCCTTGCACAATCAGACCTCAAGTTTTGCCTCTCTGTGCACACAGCAGGTGCACATCCTACTTTTTGCTAGTGGTGACTTTTGTGACTTGGACACTTCTACAGTACAAACCAAACTAGACAGAGACAAACCATGAGACAAGCTTCAGATGGTAACCACCCTGACACTTTACTGGAAAAGATCCAAATTTCAAACAGTTTACAATACATAAATAGCACAGACACCTATTATCTTTCCTCAGAGCCATCGAGCCTTTCTGTGTGACTTTGCAGTGCCTTTAAGTGCAATAACACAACAGCCAGCAACAAGTTATTCTAGAACTTGAAAGGCAAAACAGGTATCTTAAACAGGAACAAACATTGAAAAAGTCTCAACTGAAAGGGGATCTAGCGTACATAGTCCCAAGACAGTGCTCACAGCTCTCCCAAATGCACAGTCACAAGGCAGAAGGCAGCACCTATCCCAAGACTGCATATCAGAGTTTTCGGGTTCTCTCATACATGCAGTTTCACATGGTGAAGGAGAAGGCAGGGAGAGCCTGTAACCAGGAAAACTGTTCTGCATAAAGATGCTTGGATGAGCAAGAAAATCCACTTGGTGATCCAAGGGCTGAACTATACCCTGTACCCATCCATGACATGACATGTCAGATGCATATGAGATGAGGGGCACGTGCTGCATAGCTAACTGGTTTGTGGCAAGATGGACCAGAAGCCACAGCTCTGCCTTATCAATATGTGATGCAGAAACCACAGTGAGGAAGTAGAAGAAATCCAACATGAGAGTACCACTGCAAATGTGAGAGACTTGTCAGATCTGTGCTCCTGTCTCTAAAAGAGTTGGTGTGAGACTGCATGTTACTCACAGATTTATTTTAGAAATGTATTAAATCTTACTTTTAAAAAGTGAAAAATAAAGCAAAACCAGTACACTAAGCAATTGCAGTTTGGTTCTAGTAAGGCATTTAAAATACGCAGTACTGCAATACCACTTCCTTGCATATCAAGAAGGAAACTGCTTTATTGGATCAAGTCAAAGGTCCATCTAGTCCAGTACTTTATCTTCAAATGCTGAATCTCATATAGCCCAGAGGAGGCAAGAAATATTTCAGAGAGAGGCCAGTATACAACCAAGACTAAAAATTTAGTTATCTATTTTAAAACTGTTTGATGTATTTCTTAACATTTTGCTATTTATACAGTCAGTTAAGTTTGTTAAACTGTGATTGTTCATTTATTTTCTTGTGAAGTTTGTCAATCTAAAGCACCTTTTGCAGTGTAACACCAATTTGTGATATAGGTATAGAAGATTACCAAACACCCAGAACTCCAAAAAAACCCATGTGTGCTTTCACCTGTGTGCTACCCTGTACTGTGGCTCTCCCCTTGACATTGTTAAAGGGATGCTCACAGTTGAGGCAGCTGTATACAATGCTGTCCTGGTACCGAGAGACCTGTGTTCAAGTTTCATATTACAAGATCAGCAAGATGTGAAGTGAGGCAACTAGAAAATGCAAGCTATTAACATAGCACAGATTATGAGGTTTGATAAGCTTCGAAGAAGAGGAAAAAACCAATTTCCAACTTTTTACATGTGCAATTATATAAGCAATTCTTCTATACCACAAAGGATACAGGAGCTACTCCTGTAAGTATTTATTTAAGGACTAAGAATCAAATCCATACAAAGCCTTTTCTAGTGCTACTTCAAACAATAGCTACAGCTACAGTGCATTCTACAAATCACTGTAATGATGTATCCAAACAAAAGGAAAAGCTAAGAAAGATAAAATGAGATGAAGTCACTGAAAAAAGCCAAGTATGTAGTGTCCTGCCATAACCAGTACTGTAAAGCACAATGTCTTTATTTTCTCTCTTCTATCTCCAAAGTGTTTTTCAAAACATATGGCATGAAAGAAGCTATATAAAAATGCCTTCAATTGTTTATCTTAAAAATGTGACTGCTCTGCACTAGTAGTATGAAAAAGTATATCAAGGGGACATTATTATTTTGTCTTCTCTTTTGATAAAGAATTCACTACACATGGCAAATGAGTGGCTGGCAAGGGTGCATAAAGAAGCAAAGCACCAAACCTGCTATCTTCCCAAGTTCTACCAAGAGCAAAAGGAGATAACTCTGTAGCTGTCACCAGGAAAAATGAACAACATTACTGTTGATGTTTTTGCATTCATTCCTATGAGTTTTAGACACCTGAACTGAGTCACGAGAAGTATTTTGAAGTAAATATTAACAGCTTACAAAACCAAATCACAGGGCCACATTTCCTATTGAAATACCTCCCAGAGAGAGCTTGTGTTTTTAGGAAGTATTTCAAACGTGAAGGTGTGCACTTACAGTGGATTCTGTGAAGCTCAATATACCATGTAAATGTTTTCTCATGGAAAAAGAAAAAAAAAGGCAAGCAAAATCATTTTAAAGTTCACTCTTAAATTCAGTGATCTAAAGATAACAGAGCAAATACTCCAGCTGGTTTAAAATGTCAGAGCTTCAACCACTCCTAGGGAGCAATGAAAGCCTACATCAGTTGGGGATGCCCCTCAACATATAAAAATGGTCACGAACAGGGACAGGTCAGTATTTAGTTCTTCTGGCATAAGACCCTCCTATTATATTCATCCTAACACAACTTTTGCCTCAATGCCTTTAAAATTCAGCATTTCAAAAGGTAAATGAAAAATGCATTTTCCAATGAAAAGCTATTGTTACCTGAATCACCTGGAGCTGCAGCAGAAAAATGATGAAAGACATTTAAATGAGATGTTTAAATATAGATTGTAAATATGAGACTGAATATTAATTAAATTCGTAGGGTCTTCCCTTGCTTTAGCCTCTGTACTACCACGCAGTCTTTGTTTACTGTCATTTATCTTCTTTGTTTGATGACATTTGACTAACAAATACATTGATGAATTGCATCTGTAAATGCCATCCATATATCACTAAAATAGGATGTACTCAGTGCTTCAAGCACACTGATGCTAAAGGATTTTTTTATTATTATTTGAACTTTCAGTACTTAACACAGGAAATATTTCTGCTTTGCTGGATAAATTTCCTGATTTTTATTTTAATTTTCAGTGAACAAACAGCTGCAGAATAATGTGACTTAATGAAGCATTTCTAATAAAATCCAGTAGAAGTTAAAACAGGGGAATAGAACTGCTTGATCACTGATAGTTGTATCCAGAACCATATTTCAAGAAGGTGATCACATTTCCATTTATAGATGAGTATCAGGTAATGTGATTTTCTGTCTTAAAAAGTCAGTGATTTCCTTTAGTCTGGTAACTAGCTAGCAGTGTTGCACTACTTATTTATAGTAAGTAAAATAGACAACATAATAAATGCAGCATCTTTCTAGTACACTATTTAGGCTTTATACCAGTTGGTAAGTAGCAACACAGACAACAATAAATTTAAGTGTGAAGATGCTCAGATCTCAAAAACTCCATGGTTATATTTTGCTTACCAAAAACATACTGCCTGCATTTGTAAAGATGTCTTTTATCAAGTCTGTCATCACCTGTAATGAAATTATGAAACTTCTTGGCTGCTACATTTTTCTCTGCCACCACAATTCAATGTAAAGTATTATTTGCTTTATGTAAACCTAGAGAGGGTTCAATGAATCATCACTTTGCAACCTGCCAGTAAAACAATCTCCAATATCCGTCTGTACACACATATCTATTTACTTCCATTCAGAACAAGTTTTTCATGTATTCCCCACCAGAACTATCAAGCGCATTACAAGCATCTACACATAAAGCTGAGATCTCTCGGATAAGAAGAGCCAGGTAAAAAGGTTATCCCATGTGTCCAGTACGATAAAAGATACTGCCAGATTAGTTGTCATTCTCTGATTAAAACGTAAGATTGGATTTTATCTCAAAGTCATCCACTCCCAGCAGTGTATCTAAAATTAATACCACAATTTTGAAAGCCCCTTTATGTACCAAAAAACATGTGGAACCAGTGAAGAGTAAACCTGATTTGCTATAAACTGAGCAAAGCTTTCCACTGAAATTATGGCACTTAGGTAGTTTATATTTATAAGAACAACGGCACTGCAGTTTTGGAAATTGGGACTACATGAAACCAAAACCATATGGTTTTCAATACTGCCTCAGCACTATCAGCTCTCTGAAATAAAATATTAATAATTAAATGTATATTATTGCTTTACTACTGTTCATTATACACTTACAAAACAATTTAGGCATTAATATGAGATGACTGCACAACTACTGTGAAAAAGTATAATGAAACCTGTAACCTTTGCCACCTCTGATAAAAATACCTTAGTATGATCTTTCCCAACTTCAGCTAAGCTATACGCCTCGTACCACTGAACTACTATTTTTTCTAGTGTTTACTCTACACTACAGAAAAGAATCTTAATTTATCAATTTGACTTCACTTAGATTAGCCCATAAAGCAGTTTTAAAGTGTTAAACATATAGCAGGCTGAATGCTAAAGTCTGAAACTAGTTGGTAAGACAGAGAAACCAGATAACGATTATCATTTAGTCAATAGCAATTTAAATGTATCCACTGTGGTGCGAAGACCCTACGATCCCGAATGCTTTACAGGGCTTTCAGAGACAGGGGTTGAGTATGTTTATTATTTAAATTGACAGTTCTGCAGGAGTAGAAGCACGGTTCTTTAAATACTGAGCAAGTGTCTACTGGGGGGGAGGAGGAAGGTTAGTAGAAGTGAGGTACTTAGTGCTTTAAAAGAAAATACTGATCATCTCCAAGCAAAAGCTGGAAAGAGGCAACGGTAAATGCACATACATTTTAAAATGCTTTAAGCAATGATTTTAACTCACGGTAAGAAACATACAGAAAAATCATGCATGGCAACTCCTAACAGGGCAGTGCAAGCTCTTGCTCTTTATTCTTTGCATTAATAATGTGGTGTCCAATCCTACAGCTCCACAGGAACAAAGCAGGTTATTTTCAAACTTTCTCTTGCAAAGCTATAAATTGGATGGAATAAGGCAAAAGCCCTCTCACTGTGGCATATAGAACCTGAAATATATTTAGTAGGTAAATAAGTCCATTGAAATGCAAAGAAGGCAACGTGGAGACAAAAGATATGTTTCATACTATATACCCACAACTTGGGGAGCACTACAGGCAGAAAGAAACGAAGCCACAGACTGTCTCTTTATAGTTTTTTTCTTTTTTAGAGGATACATAAAGGGACTCCTCGCTCTTTCAGCCGCTCTCTGAAGGCGGCCTATAAAGCGTCCGGGCAGAGTAACCGCCCCCAAGTCCCCGAAGGTCCTGCGAGTTACCGGCCACCCTTCCTATAAAAGTTGAAAAATGGGAGATTTCCCCTACTCCATCCGCCAACGCCCCCCTCGCCCTCTCTCCCCCCGCCCCCGGCTCTGCTGAACCGTAAAGTCAAAGAAAATGAAAAAGGAAAACAAAAGCCTTGTGGATCGCCCGGCGCAAGGCTGTAGCTGGCTGCCCTAGGCACCCAGCAGAAGAGCGGCAAGGCAGCTCCTCGTCAGTGCCGGCTTCCTCCAACTTTAGGGCACCGGGAGGGCGCAGCCACCAGCAGCCGCCCCGCACACCCACGCCCGGCCCCCCGCGGCCGTTCGCGCCCGCAGCCCCGCGGGGTCTCCGCCAACCGCGGAGGCGACTTCCCGGCGGCCCCGCTAGAGCCCGGCCAGATACACGCCCCCGGAGCGCTCCGCTCGCCTACCTGCAGTACCGATTCTTGCTAGAAACGCCTAATGATCGGACACCTCCCGTCCGGAGGGAGCTCCAGCTTTACCGCCCGGGCATCTCCGGCACACGCCCCGCGCCCCGCCAGCGCCCGGGGGCACGGAGCGGCGCCGTGCCCGCTCCGCTCGGCTCCGTTCCCTTCGGCTCGGCCGGGCTGGGGCAGCGGCCGTCTGCGGGGCCCGAGTCTCCCCCGCCTCTCTTGGCAATACACCAGAAATCCGGCTAAGAGATGCTAGAGGAAGGGTGAAGGAAGTGACAAGAGAGGGAAGACTTGAAGTGTTTCTCGTGCACGATTTCAGAGTATTAAAAAAAAAAATAAAAATTAAAAGAGGACGAAGTATGGTTGAGCTATTGAAAAAGCGGAGGATGAGGAAGTCCTGCAGCCCAGTGTACCTCCGGCCGCTCCGCCAGCTGCGCGCGGTCCCGATTCAGCCCCGCCGGCAGAGGAAGGAGGAGAAGCGCGTCCTGCAGCAGTCCCTCCGTTAGAGCATCTCTGATTGGTGTTGCGGTCCACACACAGCACGACTTCCCCCTCCTGCTGCCTCCTTCTCCCTCTTGGGAAAAGTAATTGGAGAGCGAGAGATTCACCTTCAGCAGCAGCCTCCCGTGCCCAGTCTGCGCTCACCGCACCACACCGCACTAGGGTGCGGAGCCGCTCCGGGCGCCCGGACAAGCAGAAGGAGCTCCAAGCGCGCCGTGCGCGGCGGGGGAGATGGAAGGGGTGGGGAGCGAGGGAGACGCCCCTCTCCTCCCCCGTATTTATCCGGCCACTCGGTGCTTTCCTCCCTAGCCCTTTACGAGGCACCAGGTCCCCGTGGCCACCGCTCTGCGTAACCGAGGAGCGGAGCTCCGTCGGCAGCGACCGCCCCCGCGGCCCGCGCACACCGGAGCTGGGCCGCCTCCCCCATTCGCCCCGAGGCGCCGCTCTCCCGTCCCTCCCGTCCCCTCCAAGCGGCGGGCTGGGGGTGCGGAGTTTCCGCACAGGCGCACGTGGCTGGGGAGGGGGAGATGCCCGATGCCCCCCGGCGGCCCCGCCACCGCCTCCGAGTCCCTTGTGTCACTGCGGCGGAAGGCGGGGCGCCGGGCGGGGAGGGGGCGCCGGGCCGGGCCGGGCCGGGCAGCTGTGCCGGGGGAGGGGGGCAGCGGCCGAGGCGCTGGAGCAGGGCAGAGGCAGGAGGAACGCTCTGGCGCCGGCGGCAGCCAAAAGCTGGACTGTGTCTCCCTCCAGAGGGAGAGGGAAGTCACGCACGGCAGCTCCGGCAGCGGGAGAGCTGGGGACTCGACCGAGCCCCTCTTCCCGGAGAGGTGGGGAGCGGGCTTGGTCTGTGCACCTGCACTCGGGAGGTAGTGAGGGAAGACAGTACGAGTCTCTTAAGAAGACGGGTTTAAAGACCGGCTTAAAGACGGGTGGCGGTTCGCAGTCGTCTGCCACGACTACTGATTAACAGAGGGAAATATTCCTGGGTAAGGATAAGTAAAAGCACAGTTTCCTAATTTATCTTGCTGTGTTTTGTGCCAATCAAAAGGATGTGCAGAGAAGTCGAGGGGAGAGAGCCAAAGAAGGTGAGAAAGAGCCCTAGTTCGTAAAACAGAGTCAAATTCTCAGTTTTCTCCTATAATTCTGGTTCACTACTAAGTTAAATGGGGATGGATGCATGCAGCATTGAGAAGTACTGATATACCTGATCGTCTGTTGTGTATTTTTAATTCTACCAGCTAGTATAATAGACAGTTTTAAGAAAAGACCTTTTGGCGTGTCCTTAACTGTTACCACATCTTACATAATGTTCATAGTCAACTTTGTGAAAAACAGA
Organism: Manacus vitellinus; assembly: GCF_001715985.3. Taxonomy (NCBI): domain Eukaryota; kingdom Metazoa; phylum Chordata; class Aves; order Passeriformes; family Pipridae; genus Manacus; species Manacus vitellinus. The sequence continues at coordinate 34,806,319 of NW_021940682.1, read as the reverse complement.
AGAGGGAAGTGAAACAGTTCTCCTCTTGTTGTTGTTCATGCTACAGTTTTTCTGTGTAAGTACGCATTTGTAGAATGTTTGATATTTTTTTTTTTTTCCAAAGCAGATACAGACCTTAAGGGCTTAATGTTGACCACCCTACACACAATGATGCAGCTGTAGGATGAAATACAAAGTGCCTGGTATGGAAAAGGAAAGTTAAAAGTAGTCTGGTATGCGGCTGTCACAATCACTGTTGCAGAAAGCACTGCAGTACACATACATGCCTGGATGCTGACTGCAGCCAAATTAAAAAGCTGCTGGTCGTAAAGACAAATGTGGTCCTATCTCATTCATTGGAAGCTGATACAATAACATCACGATTTCCCTAGTTGGTAACTGTGTTTCTAGATTTGCAGACAGCTAAAAATGATGTAGAGGGAACTGAAACAACCAAGATTGTGCTGCTATTAACAGTGTAATTTCAGGACATGAGGCAGACCCAAACTAATGTGGATTCACAGGGGTTAGATGCTCCTGTCCCCCCAATGTAAAATGACTAGGGATCCAGAATACATAATAGCATGGGTGGTCTTTCCTTTTTCTTGTGTCAGTGTAGGACCACAAGTATTGTTACTGGATTAAAAGCAGTGAAAGCACACTGAAAAGGCAACTACAGCAAGTAAAATGCAACTACAGCAGCTGTTGCACCTTGGACATTGCAAACACCTTGTCATTATAGGAGCACTATTCTACCTGCACATATCATTACACTCAAGCTGACTGCATAAGACCAGAGGATACTTGCTAGTTTCATGTTGGTGTCCTGCTGTTACAGAAATTTGGCAAACACATCTGAAAACACAGAACTATCATCACCCAATTAAAACAAACAAGTCCCATGCAAACAACAGAAGAAAAAGCAGCAGACAAAGCAAGAGGTACACTGATCTGGTTTGAAACTCAGGAATTTTGTCTGTGCAAGTCTTGAAAAATGTGGTCATTATTTATGACGTGATGCTGCTGCACATGAGCAGTTGTTCCAGATGTCTTTGCACAACATCTGAAAATCTGAACAAATCTGAACATTCTCACACACAGGTTATGTGGCACTATGCGCATGAAACCATGTCCTGAAAGACACTCTTGGGAAGAACTGAAATGATTCGTTGCACCTATACAGTGCAGATGGTGTTGCAGATGCTTACTTGGTAAGTTTGACTCATCTCCAAAAGTGCATTTTTACATGCTGCACATGCACAATATGATAAATTTACCATTTTCTGGAAACACCAGATTGGTAGACTTTGCCCTTCACAACCTGTATTTATGTCTTTCTGACTAGAAAATCCTCAGCTGAATGCTGTGGCCTTAAAACACAATACAGTCACAAAACACAATTATTACATGAATGTTCTGTCTTTATTCCTTCAGCTTGTTTTGGTTTTGAGTTAGTGTCACTATTTCTTACTTTTCATCAATTTGTAGGGCTCTTCCACATGTTAAAAGACAAGCATAAAACATGAAAATGGGCACTGGCACTTGCAGTAGGTGTAGTGTTTGGAGTAACTTTAGCATTCTCATTTGAAGGTATACAGCACAGAATAAAAATCAGGAAAATAAAAACTTGTTTCTGACTAGTTGCATATATATGGATCTGATATGCATATTTTTAAACACCAATTTTACTCAGAGGCATGCATGTTCCAAGTAGCTGGATAAAGGAAAATTTATATTTGGTAGCCACATATAGATTTTGTCTCTAAGAACTGAAGAATTTATCAATGTCTAACAACAATTTTACTCCTTTATCTTTCCCAAGAGACTCCTCCCCTCCCATCATTCACCATGCTACTAATTTAAACTAACTAAAAATGCCAGTTGTGGCACTGTTTTTCAGTTTAACAGTTAGGTTCTTGGTTTCTCATTTTGTTCCTAAAGATTAGGTTTTGATTGGGTCTTCTAACTCTCTTAATATTAAACTTCAGGTACTAAAATAATCACAAGCCCAGATCACAGCTCTCACGAGCAGTACCTCAATGTAAGGAGACATAGTGACCTAGAGCCTGATGTGCAGCAGCATCCTACAGCTTTCCTTTATTGCCATCCCCTAAAGCTGGGGAAGAGGAAGAAAGGATCTCAAAAGCCAGCTAATATAAATTACTATGGTTATCATCCTGACACTGTGAGCTGAGACAATCCAACAGTGTCTAAAAGTTCCCTTTACAATGTGTGTACAGATACACAGTCACACAATTATGTTTTTATCACAGATGAGAATCTGGTCCACTGAATTTAAGTTCTTTAAAAGTTCAAGTACATTCCAGATATTCACATACAAAAATAATTGACTCTTGGAAAGTGGATGAAAATGAAGAGGCAATGGAGCAAACTTATTGTGGGGTTCTTTAATAAAGTCTCCCATAGGTACTTACTAAAATCATGCTGGTTGCTGGATTTTGAAGGAAAAGGGGGTTTTAACTAGCATACTGGAATCATCATTATCTTTCAAAGCTTCCACATAAAATGGAAAAACTGACTGCAAAAAAACCAACAGAAATAACCACATTTTCTTTTCTACAATACATAAGTGATGCAGATAATATGGGGGGGTGTTACCATTTGAAACCATTCTCCTAAGATATAAATGATATGGATTGCTTATGCATGCTAATATAAATGCTGGTTACAGAGTAATGATGTCTTACAAGATAAAAACAAAACAACAACAACAAAACAAACCTCAGATACCTGTATAGTCAACGTAATTTTGGAAGCAAGACTTTGTTGCTTTCATTGAAGAGGAGAGAAAGCTGGGAATCAGAGAAAAATAATGGGTTGAAGGTATCTCTGGAGGTCTGGTTGGACTGATCCAAATCCCAGTCGTAGGTGGCCTGACTTCAAAGTTAGAACAGGTTGCCTAGGGCTATGTCTTGTGGTTTCAGAAACCTTCAAGAACAAATATTTTACCTATCACCCTCTCTGCTCCTTTTCCAGCATTTGACTACCCTCATTGGAAAGGATTTTCTTCCTTACATTCAAACAAATTTCTCTGAATTCGTCCTTCTGCCTTTTGTGCCCATTGCCTCTCAACCCTTTGCTGTGCACTTCCAAGAAGTGTCTGGCTCCATTTTTCCTGTAACCATCCATATGTAGTTGAATACAGCAATTTCTCTTCTTTCTCTTCTTTAAAGGGGCTGAACAAACACAGTTTTCAGTTTTCTCATATGTCATGCCTTCACCACTGCTAGGACACACAGCTGATTCATGTTCAAATTTTTCACCATATCTACAGATCAACAACAGCATCAACATCTGCAAAGATGTTCTCTAGATAGTGCCAAGCTTGTACTGTTGCATGGGATTATTCTGTCCCAGATGCTGGACTTGCATTTGTCTTCGTTGAACTTCATGAGACTTCTGTGAGCTCAGTTCTCCAGGCTGTTTTGATCCTTGTGAGAAGCAGCCTTGCCCACCAGTGTATTGATTGCTCCCCGCATTTTGGTGTCAGCTGCTGGGAGGGTTTGCCACCGTCATCCAGGTTGTAGGCAAGGACTGTAAGCAGTATCAGCTCCAGTACTGAACATGGGGAAATGCCACTAGTGATCAGCCACTGCTATTTAACCACTGTAGTGCAACAAATTTGTACCCATTTTTTAAACTACCCAGCCAGCCCATATCTGCCCAGTTTGGCTATAAGGATTTTGTGGTAGACCATGTTGAAAGCCTAACTAGAGACAAGACCCACTGCTCTCCCCTTCCACACACAGCCAGTCATTTCACTGTAGAAGGCAATTATGTAGGTCAGGCAGAATTTGCCCTTGGTAAATCCATACTGACTATTCCACATCATTTTCTTGTCCTTCATGTGTGCAGAAATTATTTCCAGGACCATTTTCTCCATAATCTTCCTGCAGAATGGCCTGTAGTTCCCCACAGCTTCCTTCCTGACTTATTTAAATTGGAGACATTTACGATTTTTGGATTATTTGGGATCTTATTCTGTCACCATGAACATTTGAAGATGTTAGAAAGCAGTCTCACAGTGATATCAGCCTGCTCCCTCAGGGCATTTAGATGCATGTGGTCTCACAGACTACTATATGTCTACTTTGCTTAGATGGTCCTTATTGATCATCCCCTATTGGAGTGATACTTTACTCCCCCAAACTCCTAAAGAAACCCTGGGATGAATGCTGTTTGTCTGACACCCAACAGAATATCATATGATCAGATCTTATGCTATTTCATCAAAAAGAGCAAAATCCCCCAGGCTGTGAGAACTATAGCTATTTTGAAATATAAAGATGCTTCCTCCTAATACTTCATAAAGCACCTAAGCTCCCTAAAGGGGAAAGATTTAAAAACCTGCTCTCCTCGTTTCTCATTTGCTACCTCTTGACAAGTCACTACTGAGCTTTTTAGATCTTTTATATATCATCATAAGGCACTTTACTTCATGCATTTGACACCCTATGCTGCCAGGCATAGCTTCTGAATCTTGCTTTAGGTGAAGCACACACAAAAAATTTAGGTGTTGCAGAATTTCATGCCATGACTTCTAAATTTCTTTTTGAATCTAGGCATTAATCCATGTGAAAAGCAGAAAGAAACAAACACCAGAAGAATTCAGATCAAAAGTAGAACAACAGTTGCTCTCCTCACCTTTTGGATATAGTCTTAAATTTTCTTTTTAACAAGTAATTTACTTGGCTAAATCACATATTTCATAAATAACAGGTCTGAGTTTTATTATACCAAAAGGAAGACTCCATGGGCCAAATATTTGGGGGTGCCTACAGGGCTTTATTGCACAATAAAGTTGTAAGTGACAAGAATATTAGTAGTACCATTTTCTTACTGGAGATAGAATAAGTATTATTTGTGTGCTTGGGAAAAGACCCAGACTATTCCAGGATGAGATATTAGCCATTTTTCCTTCTTTTTTCTTTAAAAAGCAAACCAAGTATTCCTTCATCTGCATCTCTGGACTCAAAGCATGAAACAGAAACAATCACTAAATTGGGCATCCACAGAAAAAAAAAAAAGAAACAAACAAAATCAGGGCAAAAATTGTTCACACACAACTGACCTAAATTTGAGTTACTATATTATAGAGGTCTTTTGTGCATGCATTTTTCTTAGTTGGATACTATATGGTAGTTCCTATTTTCCTGTGTATCATACAGCATCCTCTTGCAGTCATGCTACAAAGAACTCCAAATAAATGAATAAATGTTTTATCCTTGGTTATAAGTAGGTTAATTTTATTTCAATTTTACATTAAAGGTTGCATTATAGACAAAATAGGAAACAAAGTAGACCTTCTTACTTAATTTTATTCAATTTTAAAATAAACATAATTATTTCCAAAATTATGTATTGAATTATTTTCATGAATAAATGATGTTGACATAATTAAATTATATTAAAGGAGACCTTGTGAAAACAGGAGGTTGGGCAGACACATAGTATTAAGTAGGTAAGTAAGATCAAGCTGATTTCACAAAACAAATCATGCATATTTTTGTCTGAAACCTCTTTACTGAGCATAACGTGTTGGCAAACTTGAGAACCCCTCTACAGGAAAGATTAGACTTCACCGTAGAGATTCATGGTTCCATTTATTATCTCATTATATACATTTTGTAATCTGTGCAGTGTCATTTTAAAAACAGGCATCACAAATTCTGTTAAAAAAGGTGTCAAAGCTTATTAGCCCAGTAACTCAGTTCCCTCCCAGTCAGAGATAAATTAGGGGGTTGTCAGATGTGTTGTTTGCTGAAAAAAAAAAAAAAGGTCACTGTGAATTTACCTGGGTTATTTTTTCTAGAGAAATGATACTACACCTGTTTAATAGTTTCAAGACTGTTTAATAGTGTGGCAGGAGGGCCTACCCCAATAAGGCCTAGGATTTGGTCAGAGAATGCAAACAATGCAAGCTATCATGCAAGCTATCTGTGGTGAGTTACTGGGGGTGCCAGGGTGCTGCTTTGGTGTTGAATTATGCTAAAACCAGCCTGGTTCACCAAACTTCAAACACACATCCTGCTTTTTGAAGCAGAGTTTGACAGATAAGCTAGTCACTGGCCTGTAAATCTATGACTATCAGTCCACCACTTTAAAACTATAAAGCCTAGTCCAACTTTCATATGGCAGATTCTTCTACATACTTTCGTGAAGTATGTGGAGCTTCTCCCATGAAGCAGGAACGTCTGGCTCCTGGTTACTCCCCAGTGGTTAAGAAAAGAGAGAGATCTGCCTGCTATATCATATGGGGAGTTATATACATCTCCACTTAATGGTTGTTTCTTTTGCTAGCTTTGATACAATTGGTTTACTACAATTGCTTTGATACAGTGCACTATGCTGTTTTATGTTATATTATACTTTTATAGCTTTTACACTGTGTAGTAAGTAATTCTGATTAAGGTCTTTCATCTGCTGGTTTGGCACACTAAATAATTAATTTTATGTATATATCTTATTTGCCATCCTTAACACCTGCTGGACAAAGTGATTTAATCACACCTCTATAATTCTTTAAATTTAAACCATTGACATAATCTGAGGCTAAGATGGGATTCAGCCCCACCTAGGCTCATCTCTGAGAAGGAGTTTAGAAAGCAAGGGAGTCCTTTCTGCACCTCGTGACTCAGCGGCAGGGCTTTTTTAATAATTTTTGTCTAAGCCTTCCTCTCCACCCGAGATAAATAATTACAAAACACGCTTCCAAACAGTATCATCCAAATTTCTGAAAGTACACTTAGTGAAAGTACAGTGCATTAAATAATTAAATAGGAATAAGTTGTTCTGTTCCTCAGTATTTCTTTCTGATTTTAAGTCTTTCTTCATCTAAATTTTAACCACCAATATTTTAATAAATAAAGGAAAAATAAAATTGCACTCAGTAATGTGCTAAGCTTATGTATGTGCATTAAAAAACAATAAAAAAATGGCCTAAAGGTTGTCGCAGATTTTGCATTTTATGATGTTTTAATAGTAAGACAAAAAGATTTATTTTGATATCATGTTTCTGCATACTGAGTAAAGGCAAAAGTAGAGCTTTTCAAGAGTCAAGAGCAGAAGAAGTAGTATTATTTAGAATATTACCATATTTGTTCCAAAATAGCCTGAACCTGAAGAGGAAGGGGGGAGTTGGGAGTGGGGAACAGGACGGGATCAAAACATGAATTTTTCTTTTGAGAAAAGAGAACCAAAGAGCTTTTCAGCTTGGCTGAGGACAATCAGCTATTAATTCCGCATGAGAAAATGCCTCTGATTAATACAGAATCATAAAATCAAGTCCATATATATAAAAAGTTACATTATCTACTTAGATTTGCTATATCTTTCAATGGGATTACAAGTGTGGAGCTAATGGACTACACAGTTAGTAGTCTGAATATAAGCAATTTCTCCTGTGTAAATATGGCTGAAAATTCTATGTACCTAGAGACAATTACTATCACCTAGATCTCAGGATCTGCAAGGCTAGGAAGTCTGATTTAGCTTTGCCTTCCATCTCAAGGCTTTCCTCCTTCATCAAACACATGGTAGGAAAGCTAAAGGATGTGTGCCTTTGAATTTTTCTGCCTTTGTGGCTCTCATTGACTGATGCCTTTGAAGGGAGTAGTAGACAGTCCTTTCAGAGCTTGGACTGCATGATGGCAAAGCACTCTAATGCTGTGGTCCTGCTCAGAAGACTTCATGGTGCCTCTCTCTGGTGTTACAACTAAGTCCACACTCACTGACCGAGGTGAAATGAGTTTCTGGTACCACTCGTAGATGAACATAAATGACACCACCTGACTCTCTGCACATGCATGCGCTGCCTGGCATTCATCATCTTGCTGAAACATTTGCCCTGAGGGACTGAGTGCCTCACTTCTGGCCAAGCTGCAAAACTTCACCACCTGCCAGATTGCCTCACGTAGCACGTCAGTTCAAATTTCCATTTCTTTCTTTGCCACAAGACATGGTAAATGTAACATAAGCACCTTGTCTTGATCTTGGATGTGGGTAGGTCTTATATTCTGACATCCAGCTTAAATATAATGTAATTACAATAAACAACAAGTGAGGGAGCCCTAGATCCTTGGGGATATATCTTGTATGATCATAAGAATAATTTTGACATTTTCATTCTGACTGATGCTTAATCATGTATAATTTTCTTCTAAGAATGTATTTTTGAACAAGTTGTTTCTGTATGCACTTTTGGCCCTGAAATTCAGTATTCACAATGAGCAAAATCAGCATTTTTACTTGTGGTTGGGGGACACACTTCCATAGTAGCTGCAGTGTCAGGAAGATGTGGTGGGATTTGGAAACTGAAAGCAGGCTCAGTTCTTAGAGCTTGGTGAGGAAAAATTTGCTTTTCTAAGCAGTTCAGAGGTATCTCAGATTTCTCTGCTCTGCACAGAAGGCATAGCATGGGAATGCAAAGAAATGCTGCTGCTAGAGAGATAAATCCACTACATAAATCTTCTTTGTTTTCTTCCCACTTTAAGCTTCATGGCCTATCTGTTGCTCCCTGCCAGACATCAGTTACGTCCTTATTCACAAGTGCCCTGGTTTTCACTGCCATTAAGTACCCATAAACGTCAGAGAAGCTCGTAGAGTCTTGGGGAGGGATTTCTGAAAAATTCAGAGCGAGCAGTGTAATGGAGAGGTTTTGCCAGCAGATGTCAGAAGGCAGAACGGAGACAACGCAATGCCTTACCAAACTCGGGAGAAGGACATTTCAGTCCTTTTATGCTTCCCCTTGCTTTTCCCCTCCTTCTCTCCTGGCATATGTATGCATAAGCACGCAGAAAGAAAATCAATAAGGGAACACTAGCCTGGGATTTTTGTTTTCATTATAGTCTAATACAGATAAAAAGCTGAAGATTCAACATGTTGTTAAGCGTCAGGTGACTTATGCAAGAAAAAGAGTTGTCTAAAATTTGAAGTTGCTAAACAAGCTGAATAATAACAAGTTCTTTAAGCTCTGGAACTAATGCAGTCTCGATTTTTATGGATTTTAACTCATGGTTGATTGAAGCTTTTCCTATGGTGGGGAACTCCGAATCTTCACTTTTTTTGTGTAACGGTGATCCAAAGGGACAGGTTTTCAGAGAGATGTTAAAAACATCTCTCTGTGGTTCTTCTCCTTTCTTCCCAGGCATCTTTTCTTATTGAAATAGAATAGATTTAAGACTACTACCTGTCTCTCAAATTTTGTTGAAATCAGATGAGGCTCCAAAATGCACAAGGCTTTCTTCTGTAGGAAATCTAGCAAAAGAAAATGCAAGGAGAGCTTAATCTATTACAGACTGAGATTAATGAGGCCATTTATTTCACAGTATAACTTTGCTAGAATTACTTAAACACCTGAAATTTCACTGGCAATTTAAACGTTCCCTTAAGTATTCTGATGATTCCTCATTTTTCTACCAGATTATGACTTTATGAATATACAGAAATGTGTCTGATTGACCATCAATCTTTCCTGATGAAACCCTGTTCCTATGACAGCATGTTAGCAGATTACTTTTTCTCCCTTTTTTCTCCCTTCTTTCCAGAACAGAGGTAGCACAAAACGCCATCTTTTACATCATTTCCACATCCCTCCAGCATAGCCAAATAAGTATCGATAACAGTGAGAAGAGCAGATTTGCCTTCTACCACTGTCCTGTGACTTCCAGCTGAAGTCGCTCTGAATTTCTACAATGATCTCAGCAAGAATAATATTAAATGCTCAGTACTTTTTTCTTGATGTGCTTCTTCCAGCTCTTTTTGATTGTATGTATTTTTACTGTGCCAAACTAATGAGCTTTGTTTTATTATTCTATCACATTTTAAGCTTTGATTAGTCTAGCTTTTAAAATGTACATAAAATTAGTTTGATTTTATTAGCTATTATTTAAATTATCACCCCTAAATTAATCCCTTTGTATTGTGGAGCTGTTTTTATTGCATTACAATGGTTACTTATCCTTCCTGACCTGAGATTATATTGCATCATAAAAATATAGCAACAGATTTTAAAAATTAAATAGAATTTTTATGAAGCATGAATTATAGTCGTATGGACTCATCTATGTTAATCTATAATAATGATCCCTTTTGAGCTATTTTGACAGAAGTGGTACAATTCTATGAAAACTTAGAATGTACCTAAACAGACTTTGACCTTACTGAAATATTAAATTTTATCACCTTCACATTTTAAATGTCCTCAACAGATAGATTCAGAGCCATTTCAGAGTCTGGTAACACAACTGTACAATTACTAATACAGTTCTGAGAATCACAGCCAGCAAAACTTCTAACTGATGCACCTACAAATTGCATATATGGATAAGCATAAGCCAATTTACTCCATATGTAAACAAGTTTGAGAATGATGATGCAAATTGTTCAAAACCAAAGTCCATACACATTATTAATTTTCTGGAGTTCAATTTAGGTATGTTGGTGGTGGGTTTTGTTGTGAGGTTTTTATAAATAATGTAATATAAATATAATACATCCCAAATACAAGCCTTCATGTCACCCCCCTCCACACTGGCACAGCATATGCTTACTCAGCTCACCCCCACTCTGACATCCCTGTTCCAGTGCAAGTTCTCTGTATAATGGTAAGCTTGTTCTTAATTTTTACTCTCCTCCTGTACTGCCAAAGGCAACCCAGACTTAACACTAACTGGCATTTTCCAAGAATATGAGCTAAGCTTAGGAAGCCGTTCTATTATGAAAGACACAGTTGTTTCATGTGAAGCACTGACAGTCCCAGAAAGTCTTGCTCTTGTCTCTCCCTAGCAATTCTTAAAGCTCTGCTTCAGATGGCACATTGTACGCTTTTCTGTCTCTGTAGCACCTAATATCACAAGGCACCACAAGGTGCCTCAAATAGACTGAACTCAGGAATAGGAGATTTTTGGTAATAACTGCAGATACGCAACACAAAATGCACAGCATGGGTGACTCCAGGTGAACCTTTTGGTAAAGTAAACTGTTGATGGTCAGGCTACAGACTGATGAACAATGAAGCTGTTTTCCATCATGGTGGATACAGAAATATTGCTGCCCCAAATTTCCCTGAAAATGTGATTTTTATAAAAATTCAAGTTTGGCACAGCAATAACTTTCAGAGTGTAAAACACTGTCCTTATTTGTCAAGCCCTGGTGGGTGTGGGGTGTGAACTTGTACAGTTCTTCTTTCCAAACTCTGAAATTCTAATCCAGAAATCTGTTCGTCAAGTGGCTGGAAATCTTCTTGTTGTCCAGCTCAGTTTTCTCTCATTAAACACAGCCATTACATTCACAGCTCTCCATAACATTTATCTTTAACTTGCTTGCCCCTCCTCCTGGAATTTCATATTCCAGCTCTTAGAGAAGCCTTGAGCCTTTGGGAGTTCTGCTTACATATTCGGTAAGATTTTCGTATTCCCTTTCCAGCCACAAACGATTTTGCCTTTATTTCAACATCATCATCTTTACTGATAATCCTGATAATTTTACTTAGCTTTGGCTACCATGGCTGCATAACAACCTTACTTCCATTCTTTTTTGCTGTGTATGTATCCAAATAAAACTTCTTAGTGCTGTTCATACCAGATACATGTTACTAGAGTCTATGTGCTGATTAGCTAATAATGCCTGATAGCTTATAAAACCTGACTGGCAGCCTAAGATACATTTCTAGTGTTAGTCACACTTGGGTGGAAGAAGGGGGCAAGGTATACAATTGCAGGCATACACATACACCAGCAAGATCTACAAGAATAAACTCTCTTTTCAGATAGTGGTAACCAGCACCCCAGCCCACAATTTCTACACCATTCTGTTTTTTTGAAATATATATACAAATAGAAAGACAGAGAGAACCCTGTTATGCAGTGTAGCAAATGGCCTTGTTTTAAATTTTTGTTTTTGTGAAATGCCAAACAACAGGTTGCACTGTCGGTACACGGTAAGAGCAGCTGAAACAAACACAACAAATTATCCGCTGGTTTCTGCGAAGGTCTGGAAAAGCTAATGTGAGTCACTCAGTGTACTTGAACGCCCAACAGTTATTATTATTTGCACAATAGCAGAGACTGAATCTCTGTGTGGGAATGCCAGACACCGATTTGCAGCACCTCACTGCGCACGCGCAGCGATTGGAACAGGGCGGGCAATTTGGCGCGCGCGTCCCTTCCGGCGGCGGGCATGGGGGCGGGGTCAGCGAAAAGACCTCCCGTCCGCCAGGGGCGCTGCCGCTGCCTGGGCGCAGGTCCGGCCCCGCCGCGGCTGTGGCGGGGCGGGCGAGGGCGCCTCCCGGCGGCGTCACTCCCAGCATGCAGCGCGGCGCGCTTTCTGCCCCTGCCGCCGCGCTGCGTTGCCCGGGGGAGAAGATGGCGGAGAGGCGCGCGGATCTGGAGACACAGCGCACGGACGTCGCGGCGCGCTCAAAACGCCCTCCGCAAGGGCGACACCTGGTGAGGGGAAGGGGCGGGGGGCTTGACGGACCGGGCGCGGCGGCGCCCCACCCCCGGGCGCTTGGCTGGCGGGGGACCGACCTCCTTCCCTCGGCCCTCCCTCTCCCGGGGCGGCTCTGCCTGTCGGGGAGAGGGGAGCAGAAGGCAGCCGGGCAGTGCTGTCCTCCCGCTTCCCGCCGCTCGCCCCTCAGCCCCTGTCGGGCGGGGAGCGGCCGCCTGGGCGCGGCGGCGCCTCGGCCCGGGCCGGGCTGCGGCGGCCGCGGGGAAGGATCGAGGTCAGCGCCCGGTGGGGGAAGGCAAGCGGGGCCGGAGCCCGCGGGGGCTTGTTTGGGTTGTGCGGAGAGGAGCTCCGCTGGCAGGCGTCTCTTCCCTTATCCGTGCTGAAATGGCCCCGGCGTCACCTTCAAGTTGTCAGAAATCGTATTTGTACTCTGTCTGGGGTAACCTGATGCTTGTCCATGGCTGTGACAAGCCTTAAGTTTAAATTTTATTTTGACTGTGAACGTGTTAGCTACCTAAGAAAGAGCCCCCGAAGGTGCAAACGGACCTTTCTGATATCTTTTCTACAATAAATGTTTTAAAAATATGATTTCCTGGTTAGTCATAAAATATTTCTTAGTATGCCATTTAAATTGTTACGATTGAAAAGAATTAGGTTAAATAAACATCTCTTTCTAGCAGGTATTTGGTAATTGAGCTTCTGTAGTTGTAGTTCTCTGAGGCTAGGAAACGGGACTTGTTTTTAGGAGAGGAAAAAAAAAGGAACTGATACTTTTTCCACCACTCAACCTCTTCATCTCTTCCTGTGTGAAACTGTCACCCAAAGACAAAGGCTGAAGCATTAACTTACTGAAAATTAACTATGAATACACAGAAGTAGAACTTGCCCACCTCATTTCAGCTGTCATCACTCACTGTTCCAGTTCTATAAAAGACTATATTTAACAGTGTTGATACTGCAGCATGTGTCAGAAGCATATATTCTGATGCATTATTCAAATACTGCTGAGTATATGTTCAGTTTTGGCATTCAAACAGACTGCTCTTTAAACTGGAAAAATATAAGCAACTAGAAAAAGGAAATCAATTCACATGATAGTGTTGAAAATGACCAGTGGTAGTAAAAGTGTGCTTAGGCTTGTAATCTTTCAAGAATATTTTTTGTTATGGTTCTGTTGCATGTTTTGTTGTGGTTCTGTTATATGTTCTGTTCTATGGCTCCCACTACTAGAAAAATGTCTCAAGCAGTTAATATTATTCAAAGTGATAGTACCTGTGTGACAAGTTTACAGCATGACCAAAACAGTAAGTTTACTGTGCTGTTACTTTTTTTAGTACATTAGATATTTTAACACGAAAGGAACAGTTACACGGAAAAAGCTTCTAAATGTTCTGTGAAAATATATCCAGCTGTGTCTGACACTGGTAGTAATCAAATGTTTTAAGAATGAATAAGCTACGGCAAAGTCCTGTGAAGTTTGATTCAAAAATTGTTAAATCTCGCTACATAAATGTGTATACCTGTGCATTTGTAGGATTTATACTTAGACCTATATATCTACACAAAGTAAAGTGTATGTTTAGTCCAAATGCTTTTTTTCAGACGTATTTTGTCAATAGCTTTTTGATCTTTTGGCATATCAGTAAGGAAAGAAACAGTTAAAGTGCTGTAAGCCGTGATTCAGAATTCCATTCATTCAGTAGTAAATATTGCTTAAAAAAAAAATCAGCAGTGCCATATCAGCTTGTTCTGTTTGAGCTTTAAAGCACTAAAATGCAGTCCTTTTAAAATTACTGGCTTATACTGAATGTCTTGTCCATGCTTTTCAGAATTCAGAGTGTAGAGAACAATAAGCTATATATGGAAAGTATAAAGCTTTGGGGGTTTCCTGTAAGAAAAAAGGAACTAAAGAACAGGGTAAAGAGAGGCAAGTCTTACAGTATCTATGAAGAGGCCATTGAATTTCTTTGTTAGTTCTTCATGTGCAGTGCAGAGAGAAAGAAATAAAATTGACTTGAAATGCAAGGTTTTTAGAGTTAGATATTGGAAAAAGAATTGCTAGAATGTGGAAACATTTGAACAGGCAGTTTAGTAAGCTGTAGAGTTTGTTCCATTAGATGTTTTCAAGGGTAGCTTGGGAATAGTATGGGTTAAACTGTATTGCTCCAGTGGACAGAGACAGTCAGTATCTTTTGACTGTTCTGTCTGCAGCCACAACATTTTGGGCTACTTTGTCCCAGTGGTCTTCTTTGCATTCTTTTATGGGCAGTTAATAAATTATTGAACTCTGAGAGATTGAGGATTCTTCTTTCTCTCTATTTATCTTGATTTTTTAAACATACATTAAATAAACATCAAATGTAAGCTTTTCCAAGCAAGAACTTCCTTTGTTTATCAGTTCTTTTAAATAATGTTGACTTCTTTTAGTAAATTCAGTATAAAACACACACTTGTATTCCACGGAACTTGAATTAATGTAAGTTTTTCTTCTTTCATTATTGTCCAAAGAATCTTCAGGTTCTGTGGTTGAAAGACCTAGATTTCTGTGTAAGAAGAGAATAAATGCTGTATCTCATTGTATATATCCCAATTTTAGCATCTGATATGATTATTTCTCAGTGTTTTGAAATTCTACTGATGCTTGACAAGTAAGGAGAATTTATTGTTTGAGGAGGTTTTAACCTCTCATTTAGAATGACAAAAAAAATACTGGTTGTTAGAGCTGCAGGCAAATTTGAACTCAATCAGTGTCTTTCACTCTCAGAAATTGAAGAGCTGTTGATGTTCATCAATTTTTTAGCCACAGTATAATTTGCATGACTAACTGGTCTTCATGATGTCATTTAATGCCTTTGTAGCTACAGTGATATTCTTGAGAGCCTTGCCAAGTTTTTCTGGTTTTACAGTGTCATAGAAGTAAAGTTTTCAGTACTGAAAGTTATTGATCTTGGCACAGTTTTCTTATAGAGGTGAAGACTCTGTCAGTTCCTATGTGTCGCTTCTTGGGTGAATTTCTCGGTCATTTCTTCCCCCTATTGAGGTGTGTTTTCTTGATTTTACCTTTAAGACCACCTTCTGTTCTGATTTCCCTGTAGTTCCTGTTCTTCTGTGGCTCTCTTAGTCAGAGATGTTGTCTCAGTTACTTAAATGTGACATTACAAATGCTTTCATACTCTTGGCTACCTCTTATGCACTTTGTCCCTCAGTGGTCTAGGGTATGAAACCACATTTCTCACCTTTAAGTATCCCTGCCAACAAATGGTTTACTTTGAGTGGGTGACAATGACTTAAAAATGGCGAACAGCCAGCAGGCAATTTCACCACTTTCTCCCTCTCTTTCTCCCACAGTTTCCCCACTGTGCTTCTTTCATCTATTGCTTGCCCTAACAAGTTGTGAGCAGATGAGAATATAGAAACTATTTGTATTTTTAAAAGTAATAAAGTGGATAAGAATTAGGCTGTTACAGTGAACAAAAAGTATCACAAGGAGTTTATTTAGTGGCTAAGGGAACAAATGTAGTCCTCAGGTGTTTGAATAGACAATACAGAGTAGCAATACAAATATGTACTGTATTCAGCAATATATTAGTGAAACCATACTGTCCAGTTCTAGTGCCCACATGTCATAGAAGGTGTTTATTTGGAATGAGTTCATAATTCTCAAAATGTACTAGAGAAAGTGGAAGCCTTGTCTTTCAGAGACGAGCTTTGAGAACCCTTATCTGTTTGTATAGAATTCTGAGTTCTGCACTGAAATACTCAGTGCTGAAATACTCTTTTAGGATAAGGAGTTTTAGGCAAGCAGATAAAGATTTAAGACAGTATCTGTAAACTGAAGCTAGTCAGGTTTAGACCAGAAGGAAGATGTTGATTTTTAGCCCTATTAACCACTGAATTTCGGTGCCAGTCATCACTTGAAAGAGTGATAAGATAGATTCTTAATGTGTTCTTGGTTTTTAAGACTTGCAAATTAGTAAAACTACGGAAGTATAGTATTTCAAGTTTTCAGATGTTTCTCTGATATACATCACTTACGAAGTTCTGCCAAGTCCAGGGTGAGTACTTTTGTTATCCATAGAGTGCGTTTCTTGGACAGTGAAGATAATATTTTTATTTTTTTAACCTGTGGGAATTTCATTGGCTTTTCAAGTACTATACTTGGTCACTGAAGAGAATAAGTAAAAATGAAGTGGGGTAAAAATACTTCCCAGTGAATGATCAGTAGATATGACAAGTTCAACTTTAAAGGATTTTCCCTCCAGAAGAGCATTTCCCCACCAAAAATATATAAGCATTTTAATTCTACCTGCAATGAAAACTTATGCATCTTGATGAACAGACATCTGTAGCCTCACTTGAAAACCCTGCAGTGCCCATAATTGATAACAACCTTGATGCTGAAGTGCTTAGCTTGAATAGCATTTTACACTGTGGTCTTCTCAGTGTTTTCCACATTTGATCATCCGCCACTGTGCTTGTACATGAACGGAATCTAGATTGAATGTTAATGGCAGATTTTACTTGATTTCACTGAGGACATGATGAGATGTTACGGACCTGCACCTCGATAATACTTGGAATGATATCCTAAATTGTTTTGATAGCTTCATAAAATGAGAGACAAGGAACACTATGTCAGTGTTCCAAGGATAGAATTAAGAATTGGATGGTTTTTTCTTTCAAATGGGGTTTAAGTTGCTGATTTTTTACTTTAAGACCTTGTGGTTAAAGTTTTGTGTTAAATTTCTCTCACTGCGTAAGAAATGGTACTGCATTTCACCAACAGTTTGTGAAGATTTAAATTCTTCTGGCACAATACTTAAATGGAAATGAGTAGATGTCATTTTCTTGTGTTAATAGATTAGGTGGGGTGAGAGCATGTTGAAATCATGTTTGTGTCAGGCTTTTGCCTGAAAATTGGAAGTCAAGCATTGATTCAGGAGTTAGATTATTTTTTAATAAAAAGTCTTTACTTAAATGAAAAATTTCTAAGGGTATACAAAATACTTAAATGGTTGTTAATATAATGTTCACACTGAAATTTTAGCATAAAATTGCAGTCCACTAATTTTGGCTGAATCATACTTTTTGGTTAGCCTCTCGGTAATATGGGTGAAGAGTGTGCTGCTTGGGCTATTGCAGCACGTTATGGAAGTGGAGCATGGGGAGAGGTAGTGAGAATTTGATTAGTTGATTTGAAATCTTAGTGCATTTAGTTGAACTAAACTTATTTCTGGAAAGGAATGTGAAATATTTAGAATAAGATTTCTTAAAAATGCAAGGTAAACTATATTTATTTTTCTCTTTGACCCCTGAATTTTTTTTTCTTGTGGATTTACCTACATTTTGAACAAAATGATGGTATGGTTTGTGTGTAGAATAATTGTCACCATTTTGAACTTCAAGAGCTTGTTAATTTTGAAAGAAAATTTAATTTCAAGGCATCTATTACTCATGAGTGCATTTAGTCAAGCATCTCGGTCAGCTTGATCAAAGTAGAAATACACGTACAAGCCCATTTTTATCTTCTTATTTTTATAGTTGCAGTTGTGCAAGAACAAAAATTGGATGCTGTGCCTTTAAACAGGAGTCCTGATTTGCTTTCAGCAACACAATTGTTCCACTTCGTCCTCTGTATTGCTTAATCTGTGCTCATGCACAGTGAGGAGGGTAAAAAAAAAATCCTTCATCTGTCTCTCTGGACAATTTGCACAGTTTTACTATTAAAAGTGAAATAGCTGGTGTTCAGAAGTTAGGATGTCCCAGCAGTACACAGTGCAGGAATGAGTGTCTCTCGGTGAAGTGTCTTTATTGCATATTACAGTTAACTGGTTTGATTTGGAATTCAGAGAGCTGATGTATCAGTCAATATAAATAAATCTAGGTTACACGTTGTTTAATTCTGTATATGGTGGCAATGGGAAATACTAAGATCTTAGTCATACTGTTCAGATTTTTTTCTATCAATCTGGATGTTGAGGTAAAGAATGAATGCTGTTATACGTCTGTGATGTTGATACTATGTTAATTAGGTTTATTAAGTCAAAATGTGCAGTAAACCACAGGTGAACCTTAATTACACAAAAAAGTTACAAACCATAGGAGAATTTTAGAAATCAGTTAGCAAGTTTCCTTCTAGCACTTTCTTTTGTTAAGTGAACAGTGTCCATAAACTTATTGCTGATTTTTATAATTTGTTGAATTTTTAAGAAACGAAGGTGTATTTACAAGTGTTGTAATAGCTTTGATTTTTTTTACCTGCAAGTTAATGTACAAAGGCTATAAGTAATCCCATTCTGAGCTGCCTTGAGCCTCTGCGCTTGATCACTTGATCATACATAAGGACAGTCTTATACTGGTAAATTTATTTGAGTGACCCTGTTTTACTGGGCTTGCCTGGCAGTGTTTTGGTAGTGGGGGTGCTATAGACGTGGCTTTGGTGAGAAGCTGCCAAAAGCTTTCCCTCTGTCTGATAGAGCCAGTGCCAGCCAGCTCCAGATGGACTGACCACTGGCCAAGGCCAAATAATGAAAGGGACCCATAAGAATCATTGAGTCCAACTTCCTGCTCCTTGCAGGACTACCTAAAGCTAAACCATATGGCTAAGAGTGTCGTCCAGATGCTCCTTGAACTGACAGGCTTGGTTTTGTGGCCACTTCCCTGGGAGCCTGTTGCAGTGACCAAGCACCCTCTCAGCCAAGAACCTTTTCCTGATGTCCAGTCTGAACTTTCCCTGTTGCAACTTTATTCCACTTCCTCATGTTTTATTCCATTATCTGGCATTTCAGGGGACTCGAGAGTATAAATTGTTCCTTTTATATGATAATCTACTTCAGACAGGCAAGAAACATTTTACAAATGAGAGCAGATATATCTTATGAAACAATCTGAAGCTCCACTCAGAAGTAAACCCTGAGTACTGAAGTAGGCCAAACTTGAACTGAGAACATGTTCACAAACATGCTCAAAAAAAATTTAGATTGGTTTAAGGACACATAATACAACGAAAAGAAAACACCCAAAGCTAATTAAACTGTACAGATATTTCCTGTATTATTACTACTGAAAGTTCCATACTCAAGTGTATGGGTTTGGGACTACATCAGTATTTTATATTATCAACTTGTTGGCTCTAAGTGACTTGTTTGTACTATTTTCATCAAGCCGGTTGAGGTTACTGGTTTATTTAAAATGTTTACAAATGTCAAGCATCTGCTGTTTTAGAGTTGATCAGTTCACCTTGCTATGAAGTTGTCTTAGTTTTTAGGGTTTGCCTCTCAAAACAGAATATCTAGACATTCAAGACTGTTCTTGTCTTCAATTTTTATTACAAATCCTCCTGGTGTGTTTTGCCCTTGAAGATGATTTGGTTATGCTGCTCACTAGCTTGACTGATGACATCTGAGAGAGCAAAATTTGTGTTTCCTGGTTAAGTGAAATCTTGATTCCATCAGAGCTAAGTAACAAACATTTCTTAATCATAGTTTTAAAAAATGGATAGGCCGTATTTTTTAACTTTGCTAAGGTGTCCTGGGGTACACCTTCTGAGTCAGGTTCACAGTTCAAAAATCTGCTGTAGCATTAGACTTGTTTGGAACTCTTTCCTGCATTAGGTAATAGTAACAAAAATAAAACCAAACATTGTACCAAATTTAATGTACGTATTTTATATTTTTGTTTTACTAATGCATGGTATGCTATTTTTGTATCTGGGACAACATATATTCAGTGCAGCGTATCTGGTCTCAAGTGCATGCCCCAAGTATTTAATAATTTTCCCTTAAAAAGTAATCAAATATTATTTAAGAAATGAAGGTTTAGCAAATGTAGCTGTGTTTACTTGAACTGTGTATTTTCCTCTGAAATTACTGAATGTCCTTCATAGGTAATGTTTAGTTTTCAGGTGGTTGATTGTATCATGGATATTATGACATTGATGAAAAGATAAATTAAGACCTTCCTATGGTTTGCCTTCTTTTGTGCAGATGAGGAGTCTTGTTGATCTCGGTGAGAAGGCTATGTTGAATGTGTTTGTAGAATCAAAAGCTATAGTCTGTGAATTTCTGATTATTACTTTTTCCATTAACACTAAGAAGTCTGAATTTTAGCTACATAGGTGCTCTAGTAGATTGATCCCCCTAAGCTGAGCATGGTGTAATTGCTTCCTTGCACTGCTAAATCCAATTATCAAAAATCTGTATTGATCACTATATCACTGGTGTATGATAAGGTATGTAACACAAAGCATTTGAAAAGTAAAATAATTCTACAAGAGCAGTAATTTCTTAAGCATTAATTAACAGAATAGGCAGTTTCCCTGTATGATAATTTCTCTTCTATGTAAAATTACACCTTACCTTCTTTAAGATTCATAGTTCATTCAAATTTAGATCAAGGAAACAGAGGCCATGGGATGGAACAGGGGACAAGGCTGGCAGGTTTGATGGTCAAATGGGTGCCCAAGAGTGACTGCATTCATAACCACACACAGTTATGGCTCTTATGGAACGGAACTGGATGGCCACAGCAGATGGGGCGAATGTTTTTCTTCTGATTTTTTCCATGGTGTTCATCAGTAACACCTACAGAATGATTGCCTAATAAAGCTGTATGTGTTAGGAGACTAGTATTTGAATCATCAGGAAGTTTTGCAATCTCTTAGAAGTTCAGTAGCATATTATTGGTGGGCTACAAATACAAGTTCAGTAGTGAAATAATGAAGAAAATAGCAAAGAGTGCCTATGATCTTCAGTTTGACCTAGCATTTCATCCTAAGGTAGTAGCAAAAGGTTTGGGACAGACCAAGCAGAAGGAGATTAATACTTTTAGGAATGAGAAATAATGAAGATGATATCTTAAAAAAAAAATCTGAGCATCACTGAACAAATTTGATATCTTGATGTTAAAGAAATTCTGGACAAAAAGATATAAAATGTAGGCATCGCTGGACTGTGCAAGAGCCAGGCTGGCAACAGTTTAATCTATATAGCAATACTGTGGACCTGAGTTTAGAGATAAAATCTCTTTATATGGAAGTGTGATGTTGATAATTATTTGTAGGAGGAATATCTAGTCCTGACTCAAAAGCAGGATTTGTTGATGTTGACTCAAAGGAAGAAGACACACTCTCTGGTTCTCGATAGGACATCAAGTTCCAAAGTTTTTAACTTGCATATGAATGTTATAATAAAACTCCAGCAGGAAGCAGTATTTTACTAAAAGTTATCTTGCACTTTTTTAAAGAGCTGTCTAATTACCTTGTGTCTCCTGAATTTGTAAGTCGAGAAGAGAAAATAAAGGTGATAATTGTTCATACTAAAAAAAGGAAATGTTTGTTCAACTTGCCATTTTTCACCATCTGATATGTTGTATTGGCAGTCTTGCAAAATGTACTTGTGCACTGTGATTAATGGAATCTTTGATTGCCCGCAGTTAAAGTCCACTTTGGTGGGAGGTGCTAGTAATGGTTAGCAGAACAGAGAGAAAAACATTTGCCATTTTGCAGGCTGATGAATACCAGTGCATATCATTAATTAATCAGTGATCTAGGAAGTAGTAGCATACCAATAATTAACATGTATGTCTTCTTCTATTTAAGGTATCTAGTGGATAGTCGCTGGTTCAAACAGTGGAAAAAATATGTTGGTTTTGACAGTTGGGACAAATACCAGATGGGAGATCAGAATGTGTACCCTGGTCCTATTGATAATTCTGGACTTCTCAAAGGTAATTGCTTCTGATTCTGTATTAAGCCCCTACTAACATAAAGTGCAAATTTTTCACCAGTTGTTCACCTTCTGAAGTCAATAGTGTAAATGAATCTTAGCAAACATGAAGGTAAAATTTTTGTTTCTTTATCTTCAGACTATGACATGGGAACTGGAATAGATTTTCCCAATAAATCACAATTTTATAGATAAAATTATTGGAACTTCTTTGCAATGGTAACAGAATATTTAATAATGTACAAATTCCTGGTTTATAATGAGATTTTGGGTTATCCTGGGAGCTGAAATTTAGTCAAGTTGACAAATAGCTCGGAATACTTTCCCACATATTTTAATCTTCATGTCAAATTTTGTATTTAATGTCCAGTATGGAAATACCATTAGAGCTGTTAATATTTAATCTGCAAAATCTAGTGGATACAAAATCTAGCAGATAATTGCTTTTCTTCTTTGCAGTTACAAATAATGTAAATAGTACTGCATATTTTGTTGGCAATAGTAATATAAATTTATGCAGCTTCATGGGATTTCTGATGAACCCTTGACTTTCTTAATTCAAAACTTCTGTAATTAATATCTCATTATTTTACAAGTTAAATGTTAAAGCTGATTGCCTCTTTCATAGAACTTGTCATACCATGTTGTACTAGTTGTCAATGTGAGTGAGCGTGCGTGTCTGACAGTGACTAGCATCAGTGCCTTTGTAGAAGGTGCTGTATTGTCATAGGCATCTATATGTTTTCTTCCATCCACAGACTTTAAGGTCTTTTTGCTCCAGGTGAGTGATGTGTTTTGTTTTTTGAAATGTGAGGATATAGATCTTGTATGTTCTTGTATGTTCTTGTAGTAAATCTTGCAGCGAGACTGAGAAGTTCAGGTGATACTTCTCAGTTGAAATCAGATGTAGTAACATCTTTTTATCCTCAGTGAGGCAGGATCAGTTTGTTCTCTCTTCTGTGTCTCCCCTTTAAAAAAAAAGGTGATTTCTAGTTGTGTCAAGCATTGTGTGTTAGTTGATCTGTATTATTTATAACTTAATCTACATACATGTTCAGATTATATTTAAAGTTACTGTGGTTATGAAGCCTACTTTAGGATTAGCTGTCCAAATCTGAAGTCATGCTAGCCATTTTCCTCAGAGTTCCTGAAAACCTATATTCTATTGTTTTGACACTGCCAATGCCCCTTTTAAAATAAAGAGCATTGGGGTTTATGAACTCCACTTTTTGCTCATTCGTGGTTCTAAACTATTGCTCTGCATTGGCAGTGATGCCATACATCCGGTTACTGTCTGACATCTACTGTTCTTATGTGAAGGTAGTTTTAAAATTAGGGGCATTAATGCTGAGTAAATACTAGCTGTCTCCTTCACCCACCGCAAAGCAGCAATCCTCTCTACTAGGTTTTCTATGTAGCATAAATTGAACCTGAAAATGCTTGGATTTAATCTTGTCTTAAGCACTAGTTGCTCCCACACTACTCTCTTTAAATGTTAAGTCTGAAAATGTGCATCTGATATAAAGAATAAAATAATCTAAATTGGGCATGCTTTCTCATATATTCTACCATGTAATGCAGAGATAAGGAAAACAATAATTAAATACAAGAAAGACTGATGCCAGGGAACTGAAACAGTGTGTTGTGCTTATATTACTTAAATGCTTCTCCCTTGTTTCCAGAACATTTGAGTGAAGTGAGAGCCATGAATAGTAACAGACAGAGATTTCAGTTAATTTCAATATGTGCAAAAAATGTTGAATGTAATGGAATGCACATGTGCCATCTTCAAAAGAAGAGAGTTGTAATCAAAGCAGGCTTAAGGAAGTACTCATTTAGAGTAGCTGATTTTTCATCATAGAAAATGTTGTATATGAGGGACTGAATTGTCAGAATCAGGGTACCTGTTTGATGGTTCTGAATAACATTATACTA
This sequence comes from Manacus vitellinus, assembly GCF_001715985.3. Lineage (NCBI taxonomy): Eukaryota > Metazoa > Chordata > Aves > Passeriformes > Pipridae > Manacus > Manacus vitellinus. The sequence goes on along the minus strand of NW_021940682.1, from coordinate 34,782,212 downwards.
GAATAAATGCTGATGTTTCTGGAAGGACAGAAGAGAATCCAAATTAACCTTCTCACTATATCAGATCAGTGCAGAAATACGGTCTGAATCTTGAGAAGAGATATCACAGAACATGCCGAGCTGGAAGGGACATTGAGTTCCCCTTCTGACCCTGCACAGGACCATCCCCAAGAGTCACATCATGTGCCCAAGTGTATCCTCCAAACACTTCCTGAACTCTTTCAGGCTTGGTGCTGTGACCACTTCCCCGAGGAGCCTGTTCCAGTGCCCAGCAACCCACTGGGTGAAGAACCTCTTTCTGATATCCAACCTAAACCTCCCCTGACGCAACTTCAGGCCATTCCCTCAGGTCCTGTCACTGGTCACCACAGAGAAGAGATCAGTGCCTGCCCCTCCTCTTCCCCTCACGAGGAAGTTGTAGACTGCAGTGACATCTCCCTTCAGTCTCCTCTGGGCTGAACAGACCAAGTGACCTCAGCCTCTCCTCATAAGGCTTCCTCATCTGCATTGCCCTACTTTGGAGGCTCTCTAACAGCTTAAAGTCTTTCTTATATTGTGGTGCCCAAAACTGCACACAATATTCAAGGTGAGGCCCGCACCAGTGCAGAGCAGAGTGGGACAATCATGCCCTTCAACCGGCTGGAGATGCTTTGCCTGGTGCCCCCCAGGACACGGTTGGCCCTCCTGACTGCCAGGGCACTGCTGACTCATATTCAACTTGCCATCCACCAGGACCCCCAGGTCCCTTTCCATGGCACTTCTTTCCAGCATCTCATTCCCCAGCCTGTACAAACATCCAGGGTTGCCCCATCCCAGGTGCAGAATCCGGCACTTTCCCTTGTTGAATTTCATATGGTTGGTGATTGCCCAGTCCTCTGATTTGTCACAGTCTCTCTGCAGGGCCACCCTGCCCTCGAGGGAGTCAACAGCTCCTCCCAGTTTTATGTCATCTGCAAACTTGCTTAGTATCCCTTCTAGTCCTTTGTCCAAGTCATTTATGAAGATGTTGAAGAGCACAGAGCTGAAGATAGAGTCCTGTGGAACCCCACAGGTCACCAGTCTGATGTTACACCATTCACTATTGCCATCTGTGCCCAACCCATGAGCCAATTGCTCACCCACCACATGTGTTTATCCAACTCTGTGCTGGACATTTTGTCTAGAAGGATCTTGTGAGAGACAGTATTGAAAGCTTTACTGAAGTCCAAAAAGACCACATCAACTGGCTTTCCTTGATCAGCAAGGTAGGTTACTGTGTCATAGAAGGAAATCAGGCTGGATAAGCAGGATTTTCCTCTCATGAAGCTGTGCTGGCTGTGACCAGTGACAGCATTGTCAGGTGTTTTTCAACACACCTCCCAGAATAATCTCCACCAGGCACTGAAGTAGACTGACAGGCCTGTAGTTTCTGGGGTAGTCCGTGCCCTTCTTGAAAATCAGGACAAGTTTTGCAAGCTTCCAGTCAGCTGGGACCTCTCTGGATTCCCAAGACGGCTCAGAAATCATTAGATTTTGCGATGGCATCAGCCATCTCTTTTACGATTCTTGGATGAATCCCATCAGGCCTCATAGATTTGTAGGGATCCAGCTGGAGCAGCAGATCCCACACCATTTCAGGGTTGACTGGGAGTTGATCATTCTCGCAGTCATGGTCCTCCAGCTCAGGGCACTGAGACCTCCTTGGTCCATTATCTGTGTTGAAGACAGAGGCAAAGAAAGCGTTAAACACCTCTGCCTTGTCTCTCTCCCTGTTTGTGAGGTGACATCCATCCTCATCCTGTAATGGGACAATGCTATTTCTATACTGCCTATTGGCATTAATGTATTTGAAAAAACTCTTTTCCCTCCACATTTCTGGCCAGCTTCAACTCCAGTTGAGCTTTGGCCACACAAATATTCTCCCTGCAGTGGCAAACAGTATCTCTGAGTTCTTCCCATGTCATGACCTTGCTTCCACTGGGCATACACCTTCCTTTTTTGCCTTATCTCCAAGAGAAGATTCCTGTTCAGCCAAGCCAGCCTTTTGCCTCACCTGCTTCACTTCCAACATTTGGGAATTGCCTGCTCCTGTGCCCTTAGGAGGTGATGTTGAAAAAGCGACCAGCACTGATGGACCCTAGCACCTGCAAAAACATTTTCCCAGGGGACCTTACTCACTAATTCCCTGAGCAGCCTGAAGCCTGCTCTCCTCATGTCCAGCATTGAGGTTTTGCTGGTGCTTTTCCTCCTGCCAACAGAGATTTCAAACTTGATCCCTTTGTGGTCGCTGTGGCCAAGAGGGCCACCAGTCTCCAATTCCCTCATGAGATCCCCTCTGTTGACAAGCAGCTGATCAAGGAGGACATCCTTCCAAGTTGACTCCCTTAGGGCCTGTTCCATAAAGTTGTCATACAGATTTTTAAGGAATCTTCTTGCTGGGTTGTACCAGCTGTGTGATGCTGCCAGTTAATTTCTGTCAAGTTGAAGTCTCCCATAAGGACAAGGGCAGTTGACTTGGAAGTGTCCCTTAGTTCCTCAAAGAATAATTCATCAGCGTCAGCATCCTGGCTAGATGGTCTGTAGCAGACTCCCACAATGACATTTACATTATTTGTTTGCCTCTTGATTCTTACACAGAGGCTCTCAACTGTGCCAGTGCCAACTGTAAGCTCTGTACATTCTAACCCTTCTATTACATACAGTGCCACCCCCTGCTTCTTCTGCCCTGCCTTATCTCTCCCGAAGAGCCTGTAACCAATATGTGGACCTGAAAATGTGCTTGTGGATTTTTCCTCATATTGTGGTCCCAGTCACAATGGGATGTTTGCTGTACCTGTAGTTGGGTACTTCCAGATGGAAAGACAGCTGCCCCTAATTGTCTGAGGCTCACAGTGACTCACATCTGGAATCACCTCTTATACCTAAAAAGTAGCTTATTACTGTAATAAGGATTGAACTAAAGCTGAAAGCATGCTGCTTATCTAAAGAGATTCCCCAGTTGTGCTTCTTTCAAGTGCTGCATGTTGTTGTCACTGTGAAGAATTTTGTAGTGACTGTTTCCAGAGCACGTAGAATCCTTTCAGTAGGAGGGTTGTACCATGCTACTTTCCCAGTCTGACATGGAGTAAATGACTTCAAACTTTGTCTTTGCTCCACAGTTACTACTCATTGTAGCATTTTTAGTTTTGGAAGTATCTGTGACGATGTGTGAACATGTGAAGTGGGTGGGAGAAATTAATTGGTTTCTCTGAAAGCTAGAATGGTGTGTGGTAACAAATTGAGTGCTTATAATTGCATGAGGATATAAGGTTGCCACTTGGGTTCCTGAGTGTAGGAATACTACCTTTATTAGGTGTGCTAGCATGAACTGGATAGTTCTGAATCATTTCAGAAGACTTGCTTTGAACACCATAATACTGGTAACATGACTGTGACTCAGAAAATAACATGTTTGCTGTTTGTATGAAAAATGTTATATTAAAAACTCCAGTACGGATTTGCAGTATTCAGGTAGAAATATCTTCCTCTTATAGATGGTGATTCTCAGTCTCTCAAGGAACATCTTATTGATGAGCTGGACTACATCCTTTTGCCGACTGAAGGCTGGAATCGGCTAGTTAGCTGGTACACGCTGATGGAAGGTCAAGAGCCAATAGCACGCAAGGTACTTTCTAATTACCTGCTGGGATGAGTATGATTCAGATATAGACCTGCAAATACGCAGGAGTTGCACAAGAATTTATTAGCAGATAATAAGTCCTGACCTGTGATAATCATACAGACAACTCCTGCTTTAGATGCTTATTGATATCTAATTTTTATTCAGATTTTAGAGGCTTAAGTGTTTAATATTGAGAAAAGGGGATGCAAAGGATTTAATACTTTCTTTTCCTGGAAATAAGTCCTCTTAAGATCTCAAGAACAATTTGCTTTAAAAGCTTTTAAGTCTATTAATGAAAATATTTTTGTAATTGAGTAAATAGAACTGTATTGAGTGTATTAGTGAAAAGCCGAGCTCTAATAGTGTTAACATTGGCAGAGTAATTGGTAGTTTCTTTTCTGGTAAACCCAGTCTTTTGTGCACAGCAGCTTGCTAAGGGAGTTATTTCTTTAAGCAAAAAACTTACCTCAACACAAGTAGTAGGCCATGGCATGGTGGATATTGTGGCACTCCATTGGAATGAGATACTTAGAAATTAACACCTTTAGATTTATTTATGTTTGCTCCAGCACATAGCACACTTATAACTACAGTGATATGACATTTTACCAGTTTATTGATAATAAAATGGCCTTCTGTTTATATTATTTCTTAAGATTTTCAGGGTAGTGATTACGATTTCATCCTCACTGGACTGAATTACTTAAGTTTTAAAATACATTTTGGTATGTTTACCATTTCTGTATTGATCATTACAGCATATTCTTTCAGTTACAGGGATCTTTATTTGAATTCCTGCAAAACTGCTGAAAGAATATTAGGATTAGAATTTAATTTTATGACTTCTGGTGTAATACAACTTTTTTTTCTTCCTATGATATGACAATGGTCTAAATGCATGCATGCTGGCTGCTTACTTGAAGTCCACTCTTTTCAAACAAATGCCAGATACAGCTGTAGAAGAAATTTTGTGTCTTCAAGATTCATTTGGTCAGCAATAGAAGTAGTTGGTCAAGGCTTTTTTAATGGTAATACAATAAATTTTTTTTTTTTTTCTAAGAGACATCCCTGCAACATCTCTGTCTTTTTCTGTAGTTCTGTAAGACCTAAACTCCAATAAAATAACTCTCCTTTTTTAAAAATATATCTGTTATCAACTTGTTACTGTTTTTTCTGAAGATGGATTTCAGCAAACTGAATAGTCTTCCATCGTCGTGGTAAAGCAAAAGTTCTGTAATTTTTTCAATTTGGGGGAAAAGTGGAAGGAGACAGAAGTGTAATTAATTTCCCTTCTACTTGAAAGGAACTAACTGGAAATATACATGCAGTATAATGAGTGGCCAGGTAAACTGGCCTAGCTTCATTATTTTCCACCAATGTGAACAGCAGTTATTCTCTGAGAAGCAGTATTCCAGTTCAGCATTTTTCTTTCTGCTGTTTTTGTCATTCATGATTCTTTTTCCTGTCTGCCGTTATGGTTTTTTTTCATAAAGGTGGGATTATACTTTTCTTTCATCCCCTTTGTTACATTAACTATTTTTGAAATGTGGATCCAAATTTTAAATTGATAAAATATTGTACTTGATCTATGTCAAATAATGTTATGACTTTTTGTAGTAGAATGTGGTGATGCTACCACACAGTGTCTGTTTTTATTCTTAGAAGTGTCATAGCCATACTGCACAGTTTTGTTTACTGCAGCTATTTTGTTCTTATTCTAGTAGATGAAAACTAAGCTGCTCAAATTAAGATGCATTTTTATTTAAATGTAGTTTTTGACAGTCATTAAAGCTAAGGCAAGCAATGTAATAATTCACTAATTTTTTCATTTTTTTTCCTATGGCACATGCGTACAAGTTATATTTGTACAGCAGATCTCTCCTAGCAATTAGCTGGTGGCGCTTTTTTTAACTGTATTTGTCAGATGTATCACATATCAGGCTGATGGTTATTTTTGGAACAGTCTACATGACTAAGTGTACTGCAGTTACACTTTGGAAGATCAAAAGGAAAAACATTTAAGAGGTGACCCTGAATACTTTTTTTATATATTTTACTTTTATTAAAAAAAAAAATCTGGTATACTTAACTATTTTGTGATAGGTGATACAAAAATGAACATATAATAAACAACTGGAAAAAGTAGGTAAAATTTCAAATTAATGTATTCATTATTGAAATGTAAGTGGAAGATTTGTAGGTTTTGTTTAAAAATGTAATATTCAGATTTTATTAGTGTGTATTCTATTTTGGGTAAACATTCTTTAACTGTGAAAATTAGTTCTTCATGTTCTGTGGAAGTAGTATACAATTAATGTATTTTGAAATAAAATAACTTTTGGTGGTTTTTATATTTGGATTGAGTATCTTATCTTTGGGTTAAGGATGAATATTTGTCATTTCTACTGTATTTAGCACTTTGAAAGTCATGGTGGTGGAGTTATACACAGGAAAGACAATCATCGTCATGGAAGAAGTTACTTTCTAGTTTACTGTATTTCTGAAAAACTATAGGAGAATTTTAGTTGTAGTTTTTAGCATTTATTGAGTGTCATCTATTCACTCAACTTCAGTTTCATGAAGAGTTCTCAAAGTTACTTTGAACTGTGTGTATATGAAAACATACTTGGACTGATACCTGATCCCATTCTGTTTTTCAGGTCGTTGAACAGGGTATGTTTGTAAAGCACTGCAAAGTAGAAGTGTATCTAACAGAATTAAAACTTTGTGAAAATGGAAATATGAACAATGTTGTCACACGAAGATTTAGTAAAGCTGATACAATAGGTACGCACAACTATTTTTAAAAATATGTGGTTGATACTTATATGTGGTGTCAAGTTCTGAATAGGTTTCTAGGTAAATGATGGATGGGTATTGCGACCATTAAAAAGGATGGGAGTAATTTTGTTTGGGTCAAAGTTAAGAGTTAAACAATTTAGAATATTGGAGTGGTTTAATACAATTTTAAGAATGTAATTGTGTGTTTTATTATCTAAACATCTGTATTAACTTTAGAGGTTTGAGCTTGTAAGGAAGTGAGTGGTGTGATATTGTTTATTGGATTTCATTATACTTTTTCTTTGCTTTTGGTGGATAGGAAATATATTTTCATGTGTTTCATTAAGCAACACGTTTTAGCCATATATATGAAGAGAAGAGTATATTACAAAAGACAAGAACGAATGTAATTCGTAAATTAATGGCTAAGGGTGACCTACAAAGGCAGTATTCTTTGGGTTGTGAAGTGGTAGGCCAGGCACAATCTTTTACGGTAACTGAGTTTTCTATTAAACCTTTAATTTACCTTTAAATCTTTAACTTACCTTTATTTGTAGTTATTTTGACTGCTCATTGAGCATTCTATCATTGTTTGAAACTATATTTTGATAACATATTTGACTTTGAAAATAATCACAGTATATGCAAAGATATTGCTGATCACAGAAACTCAATTTTTGATGTATTTGTGCATGTGTATCTGAGATAAGAGTCTTTCAATCATCTGTATTTGTGCAGTTAGAATTGTACTTTATGCCCAGCCATCACTTTGTTTACATTTGTTGGCAGCAACATAGGTTTTTTTAGGTTTTGCTTCTTTTTACATTATGGGTAGTGACTTACTACCCTTTAATTCTTTGCAGGTTGCTTGCTTTAGAAACTGAGTCATTTTACTTTGTTAAATTTAAATCTTTAAGTTAGAAAAGGAATCACTACTTGTATTAGAATAAATACTTAAAAATTGTGAAAATTCTCCTCAAAACAAGACTACAAGTATCATATGTTAATCTTGAGATCTGGTTTAACGTGGGAAGGTGTACTTCATTGTTCTCTAAGGAAACCCAGAAACTTGAAAAAAGTAGTCTAACATTATCCTTCCCTTAGGACCAAACGCAAGCTATTTTGCAGCTATACTGAATTTAATTGTATCATTGGAATTATAGGTAATGGATGAATTTCTGATATTTTCTTTCTCTAATCAGAAGCAGGGCATTTTGGAATTACTTAGTTGAAGGTGTATTCATTTTTCTTGGCAAAGAGAGAATTACAGTTATGAGAAAATTGTCAGAAAGGTAATGAGAAGCGGTCAAACTCACTGACAACCTCTTTCCAGACACTGGCCTTATTTGCTTTCCTGAGATGTGGATGATATGCTCCTGGAAACCTTTAAAAAACATGCCCTTTCTGAAGCTGAAGCTGTGCTTCTTGTGCAGAGCACAAAGCAGGACCATCCTAGTCAGGACATGCAAAGGAATGTACCTTAGAAGCAGAGCTAGAAAAATTAAACCCACTTTTTAAGAGTGAAAAAATAATCCCTCTTATCGTCCATTAGTAAGATGGTAATTTATTTTTTTCCCCCTTTCTCCTTACCTCAGATATATTTAAGGCAGTTCTGGAATTCATCAAATACACAGCAGAGATGCTCATTATATCAATAAATAATATGCAAGAGGGATCTTGCAGGATCTTGATTACTTTTCACCCTTCCTTGTATATTCTAGTAAGAGATGTATTTTTATTATGGTTGCAGAAGACTTGTAGTACAAAGGAGTCAGTATCAGCCCCACTGAAATGAGTGGACATAAGGTACTATGGTCTTTTCAAGAAGTTTTAATTTTTCTAGCCGCCATCATTGATTATATTATCTACTGCCCTCAAAAAAATCAGTACAAGACCTTCCTTAATTCACAAAAGCAGAGGAATATCCTAAGTACAGTATAATACCTATGAGTCTTCACATATGTGTTATTCCTGGAATACCTGTGCTTTTCCACTAAAATAGAAGGCAAACTAAGCTGTATGTCAATAAATAAGTACGAAGTAGGAAAAAGTAATGACAGTCATTCTCTTGGGATGGTACTAGGAACATCTGACATGTTCTTTGGACCTTCTTGGGAATCTCCTACAATTGAGGACTCTTGCCTTGGAGACAGTGCATATTGACTTTGAGGCTGATTGATGTCTAACTCTTTTGGGGGAGGGAGGAAATGAGGAAGGAAAATGAGCTAGATGGAGTTCAGGCAGCATTTCAGCTGAGTTGCTGATCCCAAAGAACATCAGGACTTCTGAGTGAAAATCAGTTAGTGATCCATTCACGAGTCACTAATGGGAAAGTATGATAGGACAAAGTAGTCATCAGCTAATATGTAAGGGTTTTACAAAACACAGAATGTAAGAAACACTAGCCTCTGTTACAGGTGAATAGGAGTCAGGTTTTATCTGCAATGCCATAAAATAATTCCAAAATTGAGCTGATAAACTTCACAGAAGATTACACCAGTGGCTCCACACCTAATGGACTTTTGCTAGCAAATGATCTTAGCAAATGGCTTTGATTCATCTTTCCCTTTATTCTGCTGCAGAATACAAGAATATAAAACTTGCCATCCTTGAGGACTGTTTATTCTGGGATCAGTGATTAGACTTTTCCTTCTTTATAAGGGAGGGATTACTGATTCATAGTAAAGATTGATATCTCAACATTAACTTAATATCTCAGGGTTTTCTTTATCCAGTATTTGTGATAGCACTATCCTTTAGGAGCCAGGGTGTACTTGTATTGGAGCCCACTGAACTTCTCCAGTGTCTTATTAAGACTGTTCCAGGGAGTTTTTCAAAATAGTACTTAAAGCATGCAGCTGTTTTTATAGATGAGCTAATTTTTAAGAATATAGGATATAACCTGTTTGGAATCCATAACCTTTGTCTCTCAAACTGAACTATCTGAAATTGTGTGCGTACAGCTGATGGAGTGAGAGGCATCTTTAAAGGGCAGTTCTTCCTGTCTCTTTTAGACATCATCCTAGTACTAATAATTTCATACATTGGGTGTATATAACTGCAACTCCCCAGGGAATTGGTGGAGTCACCATCCCTGGAGGTGTTAAAGAAGCGACTGGACATAGCACTTAGTATTATGGTTTAGTTGATATACTGATGTTCGACGCAAGGTTGGACTTGATCTTGAATGTCTTTTCCAACCTCAATGATTCTGTGATTCTAGGAGAGGAGAACCCCCATACACAACATTCCTCAAACCATACCTATTTGATATGTTTTCATTTAAGCTGGAACAGGCACTTTTACCTTAGATCATAACCCTGTAGTCCAGTAATACTTGCTGGGGATAGAAGGAAGAATTATAAAGTATGCAATGGTTATGTTCATGGAACTATGGAAAAGAACCTTATTTTCACAGTCTCAAAATTGGCATAATAGTCAAGTGGAACATGTGCTTCCCAGAGTCTTGGACATAATGTGTAGTTGTCCAGTAAGACTAGTGCTCCCTGTCTCGCAACAGTTAGTGAGGCAGGAATATGTTAAAAATTAACATAATAAATGTTAACTTAGTACTTACGATGAGTATGAGCTGCAATGCTCAGATAATTAAGTTGTCCTTAATAAGAATGAAAAGTTATATTTTGTAAATTCTTTAGTGAAAGCCATGGATAAATCTGGATTTTCTACTTTTTTTTTTTTTTCACAAGATTGATGAGTAGATTAGTTCTTAGATTCACATTTAATTATTTGAATTCACTGGTTGAAAATTGATTCAGACAGTGACTTTTCTTTTTGAAAGTCAACAAATCAAATAAGTCTGTTACCTTGTTGATAGCATCTATCTTGCCCACATATCACCTCTGTTACAAAAACAGATGATCCAGTCTAACATTTGCTTTCAGACTGAAATATGTATTAACCAGTATAGAAAGAAATTGTATTCATTTGCCTACAATATATACAAAGATTATATTGGCCAGTTGTCATGCATTTCACAAGACAATGGCTGGATTTTTGCAAGGTATTTTAAAGTTTCAATTTGACTTTTTATGCTTCACATAAGAAGGGAGCAAGGGGAGCTGACACACTAGTGTTTTATCCTTAGGCTTCAGAGGATTGTCTTTCAGAGAGTTTACAGTACCCATTTTTATAATTGTACTTCCAGTGATCATCAGGAATAAAGTGTAGATTTCTTGACTCCCCCTTTGTTTTCTGTGTCAGCTGTTATGAGATGTAGCTGCCATGGGGCTTTATGACTCTACCAATTAAAAAAAACAGTTAAGCGAGATTGCTATAGTGTAGCACTGTACACATTTGTTAAAAAAATAGCTCTTTTATAAACTCTACTTTTGTGTAAGGAGAACAGAGTTAATTAAGAATTTCTTGAATTTCAGTTGTAGACAACAGTTATGGTACCTTAAAATTATGTAACACTGGTTGTATTTCTGTCAGGTAGAGTAGGAGCTGATAGACCTTTTTACATTAAATCTTTCAGTTATGTAAATTCTTTCATCTTCCTTTTAAAATAAATTTATGTGCTTCAGTTTTGCAGAGTTGTCATTAATTCCTGTGAACAAGTATATTAAACTTTATGCATGTATGTTGTGGTTCATGCTAATTGCACTGGGATATGGGTAGTAGAAAAGCAGAAACCGAAAAGGATTTGATTTAGGGAGAGGAAAAGAATGTCTTGCACTCCCTGCACCTGGTTTTGCTACCACTCTCATTTCTTATAATTTGCTACCTACCCACACTCCTCTGTTAGCACACTCTAAGGAATGAATAGATGGATGCTAAGGTGGCTCCTGTCATCTGTTATCAACTTGTCTTTATTTGTCTTATTCTTGCTTTGCTAAGAATCACATGCTGAGTTGGAAGGGATCCACAAGGATCATAGAGTCCAACTCTTAGCCCCTCAGAGGACCATTGCCAAGAGTCACACCATGTGCCTGAGAGTATTTTCCAAGCACTTCTTGAACTCTGTCAGGCTTGGTGTTGTGACCACTTCCCCAGGGAGCCTGTTCCAGTGCCCAACCACCCTCAGGGTTGGAGAACCTCTTTCTAATATCCAACGTAAACTTCCCCTGACAACTTCAGGCCATTCCCTCAGGTCCTGTCACTGGTCACCACAGAGAAGAGATCAGTGCCTGCCCCTCTTCTCCCCTCACAAGGAAGTTGTAGACTGCAATGAGGTCTCCCCTCAGTCTCCTCCAGGCTGAACAGACCAAGTGACCTCAGCTGCTCCTCATACAGCTTCCACTCAGCGTCCTTCACTATCTTCATTGCCCTAGTTTAGAGGCTTTGCCTGATACCCCCCAGCACACGGTTGGCCCTCCTGGCTGCCAGGGCACTGCTGACTGATGTTCAACTTGCCATTGACCAGGACTCACAGGTCCCTTTCTATGGCACTGCTTTCCAGCATCTCATTCCCCAGCCTGTACAAACATCCAGGGTTACCTCATCCCAGATGAAGAATCCGGCACTTTCCCTTGTTGAACTTCAAATGGTTGGTGATTGCCCAGTCCTCTGACTTGTTAGGGTCTCTCTGCAGGGCCTCCCTGCCTTTGAAGGAGTCAGCAGCTCCTCCCAGTTTTGTGTCATCTGCAGACTTGCTTAGTATCCCTTCCAGTCCTGCATCCAAGTAATTTATGAAGATGTTGAAGAGCACAGGGGCCAGAATAGAGCCCTGTGGAACCCCACTAGTGACAGAGATTCAGGAGGCAGTAAGCTCCTACGGCTTCCAATTTAAAGGCAAGCAAACTAAAAACTTCCTTTGTGTCCTACAACATGAGGCAGTTGCATGACAATTTCTACGGTTTCATTCATATTTTGAATATGAGGAAATGGATTCTGATGCTTTATTTGCCTTGTACTATTTGTGTATTGAAATGCTAAACTTGTGTTCTCTCTCTTACAAAACAGATACAATTGAAAAGGAGATAAGAAAAATCTTCAATATTCCAGGTGAAAAAGAGACCAGATTGTGGAACAAATACATGAGTAATACTTTTGAACCTTTGAATAAACCAGACAGTACTATACAGGATGCTGGTTTATACCAGGGACAGGTACAGTGAAATATTATTTGTGGATTTATATACATTTATTTTTTTGCTCATAAGAATGTAGCTGTACCCAATAATTCTTACTTCTTTTTAAATGAAATTGCCTCCTAATAGATTTTACTAGGGATAGAGGATTTTATAAGCAAATTTGCTGAAGTAAAAGTGGAGTTTGTGTGTATTTTCAGGATTAAAGATTAGTTTAACTCTCCTGGTGAATTAAAATTAAAATTTGAAAATTGCTTTTCAAACTTAAATTTTAAATTTATCAAATTTTACAAAATTGCTGACATAACTTTGGTAAAACCTGAAATAAAAAATTATTCCTAGGATGTGGGATATGTTCCTATAATGAAACTCAAAATTTGAAGAACTTTTTAGGTACTCTAAAAGAGTAATGTCTTCTAGTCAAATTCCACTGTTCAGATTTCAGAAATAAAGTAAGAAGAGATGAAAATATTTAAGATAAGAATGATAGAGGCACAAGAGCTTGTAAATCTGCTTTAACATGAGACTATATTATCACTTTAAAGTCATCACTTTATAGGCGAATTTCTCACAGGAAATTTTACCTTTCCATATCCGTATAAAGAACAAATACTGAGTGTTAAACTACACAAATATAAACGTGAACAGATTGAGTAATTTGATCGATAGAATAGCTTCTCATACTATTACATTGATTCTTTATTCTCCAGATAGAGTTGAATGTTTTTTCAACAGCTGTAGTTCGTCCTGTCATGCTGCAAATATGAATGGATGAAATTTGATGGAAGGAATTGTAGGTGCAATTATATTAAAATATTTCCTTTTGCCTTGAAATACTAGACTCTAACCTACTTACCAGCAGTATTTATGCTATGTTTCAGTTTTCTTTTATGTCGTGGAAGGTAAGTAATCAGTGCAACAAAATAACCGCTTGAACTATTGTGCCCTTTAGCTTCATGCTGCATGCACTTAAACCCTCACACAGGTAATTTTAACGATGCAGAGGTCCTGTTGGAAGAGCCCACATCTCCCATAAAAGATTTGCATCAAAGATGGAACTTGCAAATTGCTCTATCCCAGTGAAACATTAACTATGAAGCAAGCATGGTCTAATAAAGCCATGAAAAGATCTCTAGGTGACATCGGTACTTTGAGCGAAACAAATATTGTTTAAAGCAGAGTTTAACCATTGTTTGTGAAAATGTTAAATGTCATGGGAGGCCATATGTGTTTGGTCAGTTGCACTTGCTGACACACACGGTTGTTATTTTTCTTGCTGAGCTTCCCAATCTTACAATAGTTATTCTGACTATTACAGTCTGTCTAACCTAATAGTTATTTTTTACTGTGTATGTGATTGAATAAATTAATGTTTCAAATTTATCAGTTGATATCTGAAGCAAACCTTTATGGGTTCCATTGAACTTTTAAGTCTAAATCTACTTTTATTTAGTAGTCTCTGAGAACCAGTCAAGGAAGTATGGAAGAATCTGTCTTATGTGACCAAAGATGGCAGACTACTCTTTTCCGGATACAAAGCTTGTTTTAAATGTCACGGCCTATTGTATTCAGACTGAAAATGTGGTTACATCTTCAAGTGGCAGAATGACTTATACATAAGGCTTTGAGCATTAGTACATATGGGAATTTATGTCGTTGTGTAGGCACATACAGGCATAGCATGGCAGTTAATTAGTGTGTTGAAACATCAGTATACAGTTGTGCAGAATTAGTTGAATTGGAAATCAGGAGTTGGATTCAGTTTAAATATTGAAGACTAGTTGCCATTTCAAATGATCTAGCTGTCTCAGCTGTCGATCCAGAAAGGCATGAGCTGCTTGTAGGTCCTGTGTCATATCTGCCGGCGTAGGGCAGATACCACAAATACCCAAAGGGGTTTAAAATGGCACCTGATGCCTGTGTTGGAGACTGAGTGTTCTTACTCTGTTTTTTACCAATAACAGCTTGAATTAAATTAATTTCATTAGCCTACTGTCCCATTGAAAAAGTAATATTTGATAAATGCTTTTATAAAATATACAGAAGTAACCAAACAGATATGATTTTAAGGCTATCAAAGCAGGAAATAGTTTTGTTTGGTTAGTTTTGGTTTTTTTTCCTATTGATTTGTGTGAGGCAAAATTTCTCCAGGAATATTCCTTCCTTAACAGGGCTGTTCTATAGACGTGATTTCTGTAGATTCATAGGTGCTGTTTGAACATTGCAAGTCATCTTCTGACCTCTTTGAGAAATAAGTGGCTTGCCATTTCATCCATGGTTTGTATAGGAATAGATATATTAAGTGGCTTGCACAAAGTTGCACAAATTAAAAAGTGTGGAGGAAAAAAGTGGAGAGAGGAAGGGGCAGTGTAATTGAATGGAATATTCTTGAATGTTAGTGAATAGTAACTTAAATAGCAAGTCTTTTCTGTCTCAATCACATGCTAGCAAATCCTTTACAAAGATGGAACAGAGAACTATCTACTGATATTTTTATTTCAGTTTTCTTCTTACTCCTTTTGTGGTAGGTCCTTGTGATAGAACAGAAGAATGAGGATGGAACATGGCCAAGAGGTCCTTCAACTCCTAAGTAAGTTAGGAATTCCAGTCATGTGGTTCTCTGTAGCTTAATGTTTTCATGTTACTTTGCTTTATTAAAAAAAAAATCTAATTTTATAAGTGGCATTTTATTTTGAAAATCATCCTTCAGATGTTTTAGTTGAAAATATGATGAATATATTTGTTGTGAGTGCTGTGCATTGTAGAACATAACATAATAATGGTGAATTCCTGCATATATGTTGCTTAATTTTGTTGATTTCAACCACTGATATATATTATCCTGCTTAAAAATAGAAAAAAATCCATAGTAGGAAACTGTAAAACTTAGCTTGTTTTATTCAGATTTCTGTTTCAAAGCTTAGTGTATCTGTTAGGTGAACACAGATATATGTATTTTATCAATATTTTTCTTATATGTAAATGTTCTCATGGACAGCTTGTTCCTTCTCCTCCAGAGAACAATATTTACACACAAAGCTTATTCAAATTGCAGCCTACATTACCATCATGTTGTGTTTGTTCTTTGTTGGACTGTCATCAGTTAACACAGTATGATGATGTTTTTCTTTTCTGTTCTTCCTACTGCCATTATCAACAGCACCTTGATAATGGCAAGTGAGTAGAAAGATTTGTGTGTTTCTCCTCATTTAGATGGATAAACTATTTTTAATATTGTTTCCAGAATCTAAATCTGTGTTCTGTTGGTTTTGAAGAACAGTTGGAACTGGTTACTAGTAAATTAACATGATCTCAGCCTTACAAATAATTAACTGTGTTTTTCCCCTTTGTTGTCTGGTTCTTGAAAATATCTTTCATAAGTTGTTTTAAATTCTCTTTATTCCTTTTGAGATTATGCATTTATGTGAACGTCACCTATTTTAAAACATTTTTTATACTATCATTGCTTATCACTTGAAGGACAGAGATTCTTTGTCTTTGGTGTTTTATCTTGAGCACCTTTATTGGGAACACTAGTTTCTATTAAGTTATTTAATGAAATCTGAGTTCAATTTAAGCTTAGTATGAACAGTTTAATCTTACTTAGCAAGATGTTATAGCACAAGGAATTGGGAATGTGGAGCAGTGGAAAGAATGTGATGCTAAGTATTTGAAGTTTAATCTTTGACCTCAAAAAGCATCCAGTAGAAATTTAAATTCTTAGTCAAATTTGAGATGCAGATTTTGATGGTTAAAAGAACTGCGATAACTCACTGTCATGGACTCCTTTGGAGGTTTTGGTAGGAAGATATTCTGCTGGTGGTACCTGTTTTTATTCTGCCAAACTTCTTTTCCACTTTAAGGAAAATATTCAGGAGCAGTATATAAATTCAAGAATATCTCCTGAAAAATGTGTGCTCTGACCACAAACCAAATGGTAATTGAAAATGCTGGTATCAGAGGAGGTTAGAAGAAAATGAGCAAATGAGGATGAATAGTTTTACTGTCAAGTTGGGGTGTGGTTTTGAAATTTGGCAACTCTCAGATTGAAATGTGGTATTCAAATGTCCTGTAATAGTAGAAGGTGTGCAAAATTTAGTGGATTCAAATAGCAACTGTCAACAGACAGTAGTTGGGGACAAGTTTTTACACCTGTTTAAAACTTTATGAACAATTTAATAAATGAAGTTGTTTATATCAGCTACTGGGATATTTGTTGTTCAGGAAGGTTGGCTTCTGTGAAACTTTTTTAGAGGGCTCATACTGACTTTTCCTGGAGTGTCTTTAATGTCATCTGCTCCCAAAACAGGTATTACTTAGCATTAATGGGCAGTTTTGTAGAAAATTTTGTTGTACTAACTTGTCTGAGTAGCTGTCTTCTCAGTGTCATACGTGTGACAAAATTACACAAACGTACAGATCCCAGTTACTTTGGTAGCTTAGTTGCTACTGATCCCAGTATTTGAAAGGAGACTTGTGATCTGTGTGCAGACAACTTTTTTTTCATATCTGTATCCTTCTGTGGGAAATTATTCCACAGAAAAAACAACCAATCCCATTTGAATGGTTCATTATTGTTGAGACGATGTTTTAAACTAAGATATAAAGAAAATCTAAGGTTGAAGTTCAAGTAACTTAAAAAACTTCTACAAAATCTAGTTTCTTACGTTCAGAAAAAAATGTACAACGGTTAAAACCTTTCAGCCAGTCTGTGATTCTAAAACGTGAGACAAGGAGAAGCAAGGAACTTAAGTTTTGACATTTCATGAATTAGCAAATGAATAGCCATGACAAGGTTTCTGTTAGTTTTCTGTTAAGAAGTTTTTACCTGTCCATATGCAAATATAAAAGCAAGTTAGAGAAACATACAAAGAATCTATATATTACTAGTGAATTTCCTTCTAATTTTAAAAAAATGTTGTTGCTGCTTTTTTTAGAAAACTGAATACACGTTTTAAATCTGTTGATCCATCCAAAAATGCTTCTGATATGGTAAAAAATTAAGAATTTTTAATTCATCTGTAAACCTATATCTGTGTGTAATAAAAGCAATAGATTTAATTCTGACACCTTTTTTTTTTTTTGACTTCACTGTGGAGTAAGTCAACCTAATCAAATAGCTGGCTACTTTGCATAATTTACAGATGGTTTGCAGCTAACTTTAAAGCAATTTTTGCATGGAGAATACATTGTTGGTAGGGGGGTTTTTGACCGTACAAAAACTTGAGAGTGTACACATTCATAGCTTTTTTTTTTCTCCTTGTAATAATAAATGTTTTCTTATAATATTTGTCACATGGAAAGTTTTTTCACATTTTTTTTTTCTCATTGAAAACTGTATGCCCTTATCTTGGAAAAACATTAAAGACTCTTTCTTGATTCTTTTCGGTCGCTGAGCTGGATCCCATAATGTTTTTTAAGAGGAGAAAAAGTGGATAAAAGATACTTAGCTGTGCTTTTTTGAAAAAAGATAATGGTTGTTTATCCAAGTTTTTTAGAAAAAAATATCCATACATCTTCAAAGGAAAAACTGTGTTTGTCTACTGAAATGAAAACTATCATCTTTAACAAAGAGATTTAAAATCAAGTTTCTTTCCCTGAAGCAGTTGATATGCAGACAGGTGCGCCTTTCTACTGACTTTTCTGTAAAAAAGATAATTATGGAGAATAGAGCTAACTGGGGACTTACTCTGATGTCTTAAATTGTAAAAGCAAGAACTGTTAGAGCTTGTCTGCCAATCAAGAGCTGGACTGTCATTTGCTGATGCATAATAACTTGTGGTCTGAGATGCTGTGAGTAAACATCAAACAGTAGTAATGTTCAACACACATTTTCAAGTTAGTTTAACAAACATGTTCATTAATGTCAATTAATGCAGAGTTGAAAAGCTCTTAACAAATGCATACCCTGAACATTATTCTTTTTTGATTGCTGAATGTTAAAATATCAACCTTTCATGGAAATCCCCCAAGAAAGTGTGATTAGCTAAATTAGATGGATTTTGTAAGAAGAGAATAGTATAAACTGTAGTAGGTGAAACATACTAAAGCTTGCTTTAAAATTGTATGTTAGCCTGTATATAGCCACAGCTTCACAGAATAAGAGTCCATGACAACTGAAAGACCTCTCAAGGTAATCTCTTCCAGTCCCCCTACTCAAAGCATGGGCAGCTGGAGCAGATCCAGGCACATCTGAGTATGACTGTACTGCACAGCCACTCTGCTCAACCTGTTCCAGTTTTCAACCACCCTTGCTGTAAAACAAGTGACAGTTGATCACTTTTTTTTCTCTTTAGGAATATGGCCTTCAATTCCATCTGAACATATTCCATATTCAGATGGAATTTTATTTATTTCAATTTATACCTATAGACTTCTGTTCTTTCACAGGGCACCACTGAGAAGGGTCTTTGCTCCATCTTCCTAATTCCCTCCCATTAGGTATTTATACAGTTGATAAGATTACCCTGGAGTCTTCTCTTCTCCAGGCTGAAGAGCCCCAGCTCTCAGCCTCTCCACAAAGGTCAGATGCTGCAGTCTTTGATCACCTTTGTGGCATCTCACTGATCTTGCTCCAGAATGTCCCCATCCTTCAGGTACTGAGGAGCGCAGAAGTGGACCCAACACTCTAGGGGTGTCTTGCCAGTGCTAAGTGGAGGGGAAGGACCACCTCCCTTGACTTACTGGCAATGCTTTTCCCAGTCTAGCACACTGAGCCAAAGTGGTTGGCCCAAGGACACCCTGCTGGCTCATGTTCAGCTTTTGGTCCAGCAGGATCCCAGGTCACTTCCTGCCAAACTGCTTTCCGTTTGGTTACCTGTTCCCCCGGGGGCAGAATTGAGTTGATTTTCACTTACACTTATGTAACCCATGCTTCATCTGCTTGTCTGTGAGGGTGTTGCAGGAGACACTGTTGAGAGACTTAGAAAAGTTGAGATAAGCCACATGTTGCTTCTCTCTCATCTGCCAAGATACTAATCTCGTCATAGAAGGCTGTCAGGGGCCCTTTTCTCTCCAGGGCTGTAACCCATGGGACTCATCCAAGCAGATCCCTGAAAAGGTTAAAGTCTACTCTCCAGAAATCCAGGGCTGTGTTACTGATTTCTACCATGCTCTCTCTCAGGATCTTAAATTTCACCATCTTAAGGTCATTTTGGCCAAGGCCCCAACCTTCACATTCTCAACTACTTCCTCCTTGTTTTTTAAGTATCAGATCCAGCCAAGAACCTCTCCTTGTTGGCTCTTCAGTTACTTGCATCAGGAAGTTGTCATCACTGCATTCCAGAATCTTCCTGCATTTGTTGTACCTTGCTGTATTGTCCTACCACTAGGTCCCCTGCAAGGGCTAGGGCTTGTGAATGTTAGGCTTCTTCAGTTTGTCCAAAGAAGTCTTATCTGCCTTTTTTTTATCCTGTTCTGGGCAGTGTATAGCAGATGCCCACAGATTATTAGAGGAAAAAGGTTGTTCTGGTTACAGTTGTTTTTGCTGATGTCCATATTTATGTTTTTGGTCACTAGGGGAATTCTAGTGCAGTTTAACTGTAGGGTTAATGAAGTATATGGGCAAGTCAGTACGTAATGTGACTTATTGTCTCTTTTGGCATAGGACTACAGTAAAGTGGGTTTTTTTAACCTGCCTTTTGCTGCAGGGTTTGTTTGTTAGATCGTTAAATGTTACTTTTCAAACTTATCTCTTGCATAGTTCCTGCTGCTGTTCTAGCTGTGTTGAGAATTTGTTTTACTCCTGTCCTGCATGAGAGAACAATCCATTTACTGACTACTGGATTTTTTACAACACAGAGTTTAAAATTTATTGTTTTTGTCAAGTAAGTAACTGTATTCTTTGAACATCTTGCTGTGGTGTGTTAACACCACAGTAACATTAATACATACTGTAGTTAGTACACTACAAAAAGTACTACTTTGTCTTAGAACCTTGTATTTAAGAAATAATTGAGTTTTGTTGCACACTAGCTTTTTCATTTTGTCTTAAGAGATTCCTAAGTCATAGCAGTTGTTTTATGAGTAGATACATTTGATCATTCTTTTCTGCTTAATTTTAAAGGCATAACTGAAGTATGGCAATACATTCAGCCTTAGCACTTACAGTCTTTTCGGGTTTTTTTTATTATCCTTGCTTTGATTTTTTTTGTTTGTTTATTTTAAATGATGGGGGTGGTTACTGCCAATGTTCTTATGAAGTTTTCCCAGAAGTATTGAAATATATTAAGAACTGGAAGAGCTAAGAATGAATTCTGTTCTTCTCTGTACACAGTATTTGGCAATGTAAGCAGCCATCATCAAGCAGAAAGGCTGCACATCTCAGGGTGTTCAAGGATCTCTAACTAATTTACCTGTAGCACTTCGTATTTGATATCAAAATGCTGTCAAAGACTAAAACTACTGATTGTCATAAACAAATTAATTTATATTTTGGTGGAAACCAGACCTTTATGTAGCTTATTCTGGTTTCTTTTAGCTTTTTTGCACAACAATTAGACCTTGAGTTTTTTAAATTTAAAACTGTATTGCATTTGAATTTGGCTTAAATTATATAAAAGCTTCAAATTTGTTTTGAAAAGTTCAATTTCGGTTCAAAATCACTCAGATCAAATAGTTTCTAAGACAGTTACATGTATGAATGTCATAATTTAACTTTTTTCTTGAATTTAGGTAGGGTTAAACTGACTTCAGTTTGATATCTTTCTTATGGACACAGTCTATGTATATTACTTCTCTGAAGATGATGTTCAAAGTGGATGATTTAGATTGATAGAGGAAATCAGCAGGAAAGCTTTGTAAATGTTGATCCGAGTACTTTAAATATTAACTAACATGTTCTTCACATGGTGATACATAGAATCATAGAATGGTTTAGGTTGGAAGGGACCTGAAAAGATCATCTAATTCCACCCCCCTACCATGGGCAGGAACGCCTTCGACCACATAAGGTTACTCAGAGCCCCGTCCAAACTGGCCTCAAAAACTTCCAGGTATGGGACAACCACAGTTTCTCCAGGTGGCCTGTTCCAGTGCCTCACCACCCTCACAGGGAAGAATTTCTTCCTAACATCTGATCAAAACCTACTCTCTTTCAGTTTAAAGCCATTCCCCCTAGCCTGATGAAAACAGTGCCCTTGTAAACAGTCCCTCTCAAGCTTTCTTGTAGACCTCTTAAGCTACTGGCAGGCTTCTCTAAAGTTTCTCTGGAGCCTTCTCTTCTCCAGGATGAGCAGCCCCAATTCTCAGCCTATCTTCAGAGAAGTACTCCAGCCCTCTTATCATCTTGTGGCCCTGCTCTGGACTCACTTCAGCAAGTCTGTGTCCTTATGTTGGGGCCCCAGAGATGAACACAGTACTCCAGGTAGGGCGTCACAGGAGCTTTACAGAAGGGGAGAATCACCTATCTTGAACTGATGGTCACACTTCATTTGGTGTAGCCCAGGATGCAGTTGGCTTTCTGTGCTGCAAGTGCACGTTGCTGGGTCATGTTGAGCTTCTCATCAATCAACAGGCCCAATTCTTTATCCTCAGGGCTGCTCTCAATCCATTCTCAGCCCAGCCTGTACTTTTGCTTGGGATTGCCCTGACCCAGGTGCAGAACCTTGCATTTGTTATTGTTGAACTTCATCAGGTTTGCACAGGCCCACCTCTCAAGCCTGTCCAGGTCCCTCTGGACAGCATCCCTTCCCTCCACCAGCTCACACACACTGAGTGGTGTCAGCCACACCACTCAGCTTGGTGTCATCAGCAGACTTAATGAGAGTGCACTAATACCACTGTCCATGTCACCGACAAAGATGTTAAGCCACACCAGTTCCAATACTGACCCCTGAGGACCACTGGTCTCCACTTGGAGCTGTTGACCACAACTCCTTGAGTGTGACCATCCAGACAGTTCCTTATCCACCAAGTAGCCCATCTGTCAAATCCGTTTCTCTCCAGTTTAGAGACAAGGATGTCATGTGAGACTGTCTAAATGCTTTGCAGAAGTCCAGGTAGATGACGTCAGTTTTCCCTCATCCACCACCTCTTGTAACCCCACTGTAGCAGGCCACCAGATTTGTTCAAGTTTTGCCCATAGTTGGCAGCATGTTGGCTGTCACCAAGTACCTCCTCGGGTTTCCTGGTTGGGTGGCCTGTAGCAGACCCCCACTGTAAATGTCACCTGTCTCTGTCCTTCCTTTAAACCTTACACATAAGCTCTCTGTCAGGTCCTCATCCATTCCCAAGAGGAGCTTCATGTACTCCAGCTGGTCATTGACAGAGGGCAACACCACCTCCTCATCTCCCCTACCTGTCCTTCCAAAGAGCCTGTATCCTTTCATTCCAACACTCCAGCCACAGTAGCCATCCCACCACTTATTACCAGTGATGGCAGTAAGATCATTGCCCTACAGGCATGTGCACATCTCTAACTCCTGTTTTTTGCCTGTGCTGCGTGCTTTTGCATGGAGATGTGTAAGTTGGACCCTCCACAAAGGTGACTTACTGGCTGCAGTGGCTGGAATTCCTTTGTGCCATATTTCAGGTTCACTCCTACTGACCTGCAAACCATTGCCAGGCTCTGGCCAACTCTTACTAGCTCTGGCATCAAATTGTTATGTTTGGGGTGGATTGATTTTTTTCCCCTCCCCAGCAACTTTTCTGTTGGAAAATTAATAGAAAGTTGAAAATAAATGTGAAAATGTACTCAGGAAAAATTCCTGTGTAAAAATGTTTATCTCCTTGCAGAGTTTTCTTGAAAGGTGCTTAAAAAGTCCTGAGCATGCAGAATTTCTTCTCTTATTATTGTGATATGTATTTCAAAGCTTTTCAATGATAGCTGGAACTCCAATCAGTTGGAGTTGCATAGGACCTACAAAAACATGAAGATGCCTGAATTCTTTTGAGTATTTAGAGTCTTTTCCTTGGTTACCTGTAAGATTTGATCAAAAAAAGAAAAATGCACTGCAAGATAGTTGTAAATATTGTGTTTAATTTTCACATTCAGAGAGTCTTTGTGATGAAAATGATCAGTATTCTTGTGCTTTTTAAAATAGTCTTAAACCATGGGGATGAGTGTTAATGCTTTTGCTTTAGGCAAAAAAGGTTTTTAAAGATTATTAAGTGTTGGCCATAATATCCTGAAATTTTTTTAATATTACTGAGACAACTTTAATTAAATGGTTTCATGCTGCTGTTAAGCTAACCTTGAAAAATATGTATCTTGATCATTTTTGTATCTCATCTCAACATCCATTTAGGTTGAAATGAAAAATTAATAAAATTTCCATGTTAGAAACTTTACATTTTAGGTTTTAGAAGATCAAAATACCTATAGTCATACTATAAACTGAAAACTATATTTTTAGCATAGTGGCCTGTGATTTCTTTTGCTTTTTAATAGCTCTGTTTCTTCAACAAGTTATGAAAGTGTAAAGTACTGTGAAGTATTTCGTGTTTTAAAGGATGGATTCTGAAGGCTGCATGTCCTGGGTATTTTTAGTGCTTTGCCCACTTTTTGGAAAGTATTTCTTTTCCATACTTGTTTATATGCTTTGTTCATTTATTATCTTTCTTTCATAGTTTTTAGTATCTCAGCATTTTTGTCTAATTTATCATTTTCATATTTTTAAAGGTCCCCAGGTGCATCCAATTTTTCAACTTTACCAAAGATTTCTCCATCTCTATCAAATAATTATAACAACATGAACAACAGAAAGTAAGCAATATACCTTAAAACATTATTTAATTTAATCACCCTAGTGTGACATAAACAAAGTTTGATGTTTTATAGCTCCTAGCTTAAGGATTTTGAATTGCTTTGCAATATTTGGCTTGTGAATTGTTGCTGGTCACTATTTCAAAGTGTAGGTATTGTAAAACTGATACCAGGAAATGAAACAGCATTAAAGATGTTTATAACTCTTAGTCTTCAGTAGGGAAGACACTAAAAGGAATGTTGAGCATTGTAAGAAAATGTATAAATACTTCATTTAGAATTTATCATTCTAGAAATACATTGTTGTTGTTATTATTACCCTGTCTGAATTTAAATGGACAACAAAAAAGTATAAACTGCTTATATTTATGGTGGTCAGCTTTTCCCATACTTACTGCTCCTAAGGTATGAGAGGAGCGTATGTGACATCACACATGGATTTGAAATCATGACAGCTGAAGTGTTTTAGATGTAATGTAACCAGCAGCCTAACTTCTGTTTGTTAGTGCAGGAAGATTTGAAAGAGATGAGTCTGTGGGCTTGAATATTACAGTGAGCAAAAACTTAGTAAAAAGCTTCTCACTTTTATGGGTTTTCTCCTTTATATTCCAAATTAGAAGTTTAATAAAGAATGTAATATAACTCTAAAAGAAGAGCTTTCATATTCCAGTGGCCAACTTTGTGTGTAATTTTTGGGGTTTTGTGGTTTTTTGTTGTACACAACTGTAAAAAAAGTTGGTGAATATAGAAAAACATGGAATTATTTCACTTTAACAGATAATGGAGCATCTTTCAAATGCTTGAAACCAGAGAGCACTCGTCTTTAATGCAAGCTGGGGGAAGTTGAAGAGCCCTATTCTTACAATTCATTCAAATTTTTAATATTTTTCCAAACATGCATTTTGTGATCAAACATGAAGATGTTAAATATTAAAGGTGACATAAGTATTAAATATCTTATACAATATTTTCCAGTTAAATACTGCACTTATCAGAAGTGATTTTTCCTAAGGGGTGAAGTGTCACTTGTGCTTCTACCAATTGTGAGTAGCCCCAACTCTCACTGTTGAACAGTTGAAATCCATGTATTTAACTGCAGTCTTTTGTACTCCATGTGTGACTGTGTAGTAAATAAAAGGAATATTGTATCTATGATTGTGTGAAAAGTTACTTGATCAGAGCTGACCTCCAGCTGAGAACTAACCTCTCCTTCCCCCAGTGCTTAAGCAAAAGGCAATTGTAATGCCAAAACCAAAACTTAACAGCTACTTTTTCCTAGGGAGCAGCCATTTTAAATAAAGCCATCAAGGCTTTCCTAATTTTTTTTAAAGTTTTTTTTGTTTTCTTTTTTTAATGTTAGCTTCTTGCTAGTGATCCTGTAGTTATTTTTAGAAAGCACTTAGGAAACCTGTTGCCAATTCTTGCAGCTTTTAAAGATAGTTTGTTCACTTACATTATCTGATTTTAATTTTATTTCTTGATTTATTTTGGAGACAAAATGTGAGCTTTTAGAACTTTAGGAAAAGTTCTGGGGTTTTTTGGTTTATTTGCTTTGGGGTTTTTTTGGTGTGTTTTTTTTGGCAAGAGGAGTTTTGTTGGATTTTTTTGGTTGCATTTTTTTTAATTTTATGATTTTCAACAGAAATACATGTACAAGGAAGTAATATAAAATTCAGATTTGATAAGGAATTGGTCCTTTCAAGTGCTTTAACTGTAACTTAAACATTTGTAAATCCACTAATAGGTATGTGAACTCTGTAGTGTTATGAAATACTAGCCATTTTTCTCTTATATATCAAAACACAGTATATCTGGATATTAGGTAAGACTGATATTCAGTGCAGAAGTATATGGTTTCCCTTACAATGTAGTGATCCAATTATGATGAGTTTAAAAGAAATACTTTAAAAATCACAAATTAATAATACAAGATATAATTCAGAAGAATCTTTAGCAGCACTTCTGTCAGAATACAAGTTCAGTCATATGAAGTCAAATACATTTATAAACTTTGTACTTTAAAGTACACACTGTTGCATTAAGAATTTTTAGCTTCAAAAGGTAAATGGAAAGATACATCTCTATTTAATTGTATTCTATCATTGTGGGTTAAGATCATTTGCTTCTATGTTCTCTTCTTCTCACAAACATCTTCCTGTCTAAGAAAGCACTTATTTTTCATTAATTAATGCTATCTTCATCACTTTCCTAATTAACTAATTAATGTCAGGTTTGCCTGGAATTTATTTTCATGTTTCTGCCTTATTGTCTCTTCATATTGCATGTTGTCTTTAGTACAGTAGTGAAACTGTACATTTGTGGCTTTCCAGGGTCTGTTGGCACCTCCATATGCCCATGAGATGCTGTGTCTCTAAAAGAAATTCCAGCATTTGTTTTGAAGATAATTGTAGCTCACAAAGCTGATTTATAAGGCAGAAAAAGCAAACAACAACTTGTGTATATTCATGGTCATAAATACCAGTGGTTGCAAGCCTGGTTTTGCAATTACCATAGCTCAGCTATAGAGTGCAAATTACCTTAAAATACTGAAAGTATCAGGTTTCTTTATATGGTACACATTTCTGTAATACTTGTCTAATCCAGGAAGTGTTCTGTGTAAGAGCAAGCCTCTAATTGGTAGATGTTTAATTGTGTGTTGAGCTAGTCATATGTTAAATAATAGAAGTAGTTGGTGCAAACTTTATCTAGTCCAAAGCCTTCATTTCTGTGAATGTGTGTTTGGGTTTGATGGAATGGAGGATTCCAAATAATCGATCGCTGATGTTCTTTTGCCTTTACAGTTTATCTTGTTGAAAGAATAACATAGGAGGATTAGCATAATATGTGTTAGTGGATTCAGAAGAGCAGGGAGAGACACACACAGTTTAGGTCTTACTGAAATTTCTGTTTGTTGCTGTTAATAAAGCAATCTCAGATACGATGTTTTCTTAAATTACATGGAGTGGAGATTAAAACCTCTTTAGCAGGGATTTTGCTTGGGCAATTAAATGGAAAGTTGTTCTGTTTCCTTTGTTTGTAACATTGTTTAAGTTCCTAGAATTACTTGATTCCATCATTTAGTAGTGTCAGCCTGTCAAGATGGACAGCTGGCAGCTTTTTTACATGCTTATTTCTAGAAGTACAGGTGTTATTTACATCACCTGCAGAAACAGTTTCTTGTGTTGTACTCGTGTTATACCTGACACATAACCAAATATTATGAGGAGGGCATTTTTTTTTTCTTTTTAACTTAGATTATAATGTTATCTTTTGCTTTCCAGACAATGATGATAAACAATAACAAAGTAGCAGTGTTTGGGCCTCTCCTGATGCTATGGGTATCTCTAAAATCTGAGGGAACTTGGTAACAGGTTTCTTAAAGTGGCTGGTCACAAAAGCGCTTTGGCAGTGGTTGTAATATTTCCTAGCTTCCTAGTGTCCCTCCAAATGTGAAGGGGAAAAGCTGCAGAGAAGCAAAACAAAGGGGAATGAAAATCCCTAGGAGAATTAAATTAAATCTGTTTATTACCCCTACGACTCCTAAATTTCTTAAAGAGATTTCTCTTTTGTTAACCATGTGAAAAGTGTAATCTTTGAGTCAGGTAAGGAAAGCAGTAGGAAGGAAGCAGGGCTGAAAGTAGCTTATTGTGTACCTTGTGTGTGTGCATTTCTGGTACTGCTGTGCACTGTTGAGCTGGGTCAGGGCTTGATTATATCATGGAGGTTGCATTAGCACCAGGGGCAGGCTTGTGGTTTTGCTTCCTGGGGGAACTAAGGCTTGCCTGCTTAAGGGAATTGGAGTTGACTGCAGTAGGTGGACTGCAGCTGCAAAGGGAGATGGAAGGTAATTTTCCCTGGAGATTCTCAGGCGTGGGTGAACCAGGGACTAATGATGAGGGGTGAACACAGAAGCAAGCTTGAAGGAGTTTAAAGAGTATCTTTTGTTAAAGTAAGTTTAAGCATTTAAGTTAGACTTAAACTGAATGGGCAAAACTACCTTTATGGTGTTTTTTTCATTGAGAATGACTAATAAATACAATGCCACTTAGCTGGTTTGGGGGTAAGCCAGAGAGCAGAGAAAATGCATGTGTACAGAAAAGGGAAGGACTAATATGAAAGTCATCTATTACAAAGAAATTAGCAAATGTAAAAGTTTGAGAACAGCAGCTTTATGGACAGTGGAACTATAAACTAAACAAATTTTAAAGGCCATTGTATGAGTGAGGAATTTTTTTCCACTTCTGTTTGAAATTTTCAATAATTTAAAACAAATCAATAGTTATGAAAAGTAAATAACTGTGCACTGAGAGGACAGTTGGAATTCAGTTGGATGTAAAGAGTATGATATCATTCGGGAGTAATGGCTGGAGTATAACAATTGTGCCATCCTCAGATTTTTGCAATTACAAATCTCAGTTATTTATCAGGATTGATTCCTTGCATTGCATGTTTTTCCTTACCAGTCTTAGCAACTGACTTTCAAATTTTTGGTTTTTGTTCGTGTTACTTCTAATATGAATGATGCTTAGTGGCTGCAGAAACTCTCCTGAACTTTAGCCAAAGCTGCTGTCACGCAGATTTCATTATGATTAGTGCTTGAAATGGTTAAACCTTTCTAGTTGGTTCTTTTTTTCTAACATCAGTAATTTTGCCGAGTATCCTCTTAGAAGATTTCTTTGCCTTTCTAGTGTACTCAGATATGCTTACTTTACTGTTTTGAGGGTCATTCTGTATTTGATATTTTCATATTTCATCTGAAAACAAATGCTTTAAATATTATAATTTTACCTATTTCAGTCTTCTGCAGTTTCTCCAAACAGATGCAACATAGATTTATAATGAAGTTGTTACAAGGCATTTTGCGCATTCTTTTACCTCACAAAGCTTTTCTGCATTTGCATGCTGGATTGTGCTGTCCTAGCAGGGAAGCTATAAATAGATTGTCTGATGCAGTGAGGCAGCTATGCCACAGTGGCCTTGGAAATCTCAGCTTTCACCTGTAACTCTGCATTCCCATTCCCACCGACCTCACTCTTGCAGTACCAGGATGCAAAAGGAACGTAAATGATTGATTGCTGCTGGTGGTGTCTAAAATCTGAGTGTATTAAATATGATGGAGCAATGAAGAATAGAGTAAGCTGTGAAGCTGCTCCTATAAAAAAGGGGTAGGGATGTAATAATTGCAGCTACTGCAGTACATTTGATTTTGGTTGTTTACACAGGTGACTTTTAAATTGAAATTAGTAAATCTTTTAAATCCTTTCTTGTTCGCAGAAGTTAGTTTAACATTTTTAATAATTTTAAGTACTTGTATGTTTAAAGTACTATAGAGTACATGTTTACATTGTGAAAGATGTCTTATTTTCTTACAGTGTGAAAAATTCAAACTATTGTCTCCCATCATATACTGCATATAAGAATTATGATTATTCAGAGCCAGGAAGACACAATGAACAGCCAGGCCTGTGTGGCCTGAGTAACTTGGGGAATACATGTTTCATGAATTCAGCAATTCAGGTATGTACTTTAAAATAAGATCAGCTAGTCTTATTACTTGGAAACTAGTATCTTGTTACGTTTTGCCGTGTTAAAAAAGTAGTAGAAAGAGATCTGTTAAGTAGCAGCATAAGATTAAAAGTGAGGAAATAATACTTCTATATTGGTATACTATAAAAGTTGATTTATATAACTGCATTCATAGTGATCAATGTCAGAAAGATGTTTAACCAGCATTCTACATGAGTGAACCCTTAAGTGGGATTCTTTGTTTTTCTTAAGGATTGCCATGCATGTTTGTCACAAAAAATACCTTTTCCTTTCGAGATGCACTTGGGTAGTGATCGTAGTGCCAAAAAAAGTGTCAGAAAGTGCGTTATTGGGCCTTTATTTCTGACTCATTATGTACTTTTAGTGCACAGGTTAACATGCAGGAACCCTAGAAAATATTTTCATTTAACCTTTCCTCTTTGAAGAGCTGCTATTTCATGGATGAGATATTTTACAGGAACGTGATAGCTTGTTTCTCTGCTGTGAATGCAAAAGAAATAGTAGTATACCTACTATTACTCTACCAAGATAAAAAAATCCTTAGTGTTTTAATTTTAAATGGAAGCTGAAGTTGTAGAATAGTTAAACCAGTGTTTAATTTGGTTTTGTTCAGTTCTGGAACTCATATTTTGTCATCAGAGCAGTCATGTCAAAGACCTGTAAAGCGTATTTAAGTTCTTGTTCACGTATTTTCCTGCCGACTGTAAAAACAGTAGATCTTAACCAAGCATTCTTCAAAGTTGTTATCCTGCTTTGTCATCGCAAGGGTTACTGCTTATGTTTGTGATTTCTTTGGGTAAAATTAAAAAAAAAAAAAAAAGGCAAATGTCGCATTCGTTCTTTAGACTGTTCAGGTAAAAAAGAAATTTCAGGTGCTTTGTAAGCTAAGTTTATGAAGTTATTGAAGTTTGTTCAAAAGAAGAAATATTTCAGAGTTTCATAGTCTGTGTAGATTTTTATATCCCTTCTTTGTGTTGAGAATCAGTGAATAATTTGGCTCCACTCCTCTGTAGCCTTAGGTAGCTGCAGAGAGCCATGAGCTTTCCCCTTAGTCTTGACTTCCTCAGGGTTGAACTAATGCATACAGCTCTCAGCCTTTCCTTGTGTATTGTTCTCCTGCCCCCGGACCCTCCTCTGTTGGTGACCCTCCTCTGCTCTTTCTTACACTGGGGAGCCCTAAACAGGATAGTGCTCCAGCAGCAGTCTCTCAAGTTCCAAATAGAGAGGAAGACTTGCTTCCAGTTGTGTCTGACTACAGCTGCTAATACAACCCAGCTTGCACCTGGACACCTTTCCCATGGAAGGGGGATGGGGTATGGTGAACAGCTGGATCACATTTACACAGAAAAGGACCAATGGGTCATATAATGCAAAGCTGCTTTCTAGCCAGTCAGCCCCCAGCCTGTTAGTGGTATAGGCTTATTCCATACTTATTGACATAAGGCATCCATAAAATTGAATTTATTCTTGTTTCTAAAAATGTTTTCATGAGGATATTTGAAGAGAAATTGAATAGTGCATTAACTAATTAATTTTCTTTTTATTGTATTACACAAAAGATGGGTAAACTGAAAGGGGAAAGGGCACACATTTTGCAGTGTCCATTCTAAATAAAAATGCTATATGTAATGTCCCTTGATTACTGTATTGTGTCATTGTGCTATTGTAAAGAAAAAGAATATGGTTTTGTCTAGTGTGTCAACCAGAATTATCTTTTAAAAGTCGAATTCAAAAAATATTCTTAGTACATAGTGATTCTTTTTTTAAGATGCTACATTGTTCGTGAGGCTATACTGATTGAAAACAAGGATAATTTTAATTACTTATGCAAACTTTTGTTAAATTGGTATGTATGAATTTGCATATATGTAGATTCAAAAGTAACCTTTTAGATGAGAATTCTAGGCATGGGTTATTGCCTTTAGGAGTGTTATACAGTGAAACAAACTTGTTACAGGTAACATCAATATCCCACTGTCTTAAAAGGATTTAATTCTGAGGTCGGTATTTTAGATTATATCAGCTTTGGCTTCATTGCTTTTCAGTTATATCTAGAGAATCAAATGTTCAAATAAGTTCTGAGAAACTGTAGCATAAATTAATAAATACAATTTTGCTGACTCACAAGACAGTGCTCTGGGTAAGAAAATTAGGTGTATTGAGCAGTGCAGCTCTTAATTTGGCTTGGTACCTTTAATATGTCTTTGAAGGTGTGTTTTTTCAAATGCATTATTTGGCAGCCTTCTTAGCAAGGAAATGTGAAGTATCTTTCAGTTTCACCTACTGTGAGTTTAATGTTATCTAAGAAATCTATAGAAGTGCCTTTTAGAGAAAGTATGATGTGTTCTTAACACACTAAGGTCTCACAGACTGCATTCTTACTCTTCCTACTACTGTCTTTTTTCAGGCAGCAATACAAACTGGAGTAGGGGGTTAGACTGAATGGGAAGCAACTCGGCAGAGAAGCGCCCAGGGTCCTGCTGGACAGAAAGTTGACCATGAACCAGCAGGGTATTCCTGTGGCCAAGGCAGCCAGCAGCATCCTGGGCTGGATTGAGAAGAGTATTGCCAGCAGGCTGAGAGAGGTGATCCTTCCCCTTCACTCAGCGCTGGAGAGACACACCCAGAGTTCTAGGTTCACTTCTGGACTCCACAGAGAGATAGGGTTATACTGGAATCCAGTGAGAGGCCACAAAGGTGATCAAGGATTGCAGCATCTAACCTACATGAGGAGAGAGAGATTTGGGGCTATTCAGCCTTCCCTCACTTCGCTTTTAAAGATACAGTCAAAAAAATATAGAGTGCTTGCCCAGTGCAGGGTGGTTGTACCTTGGAGGCAGGTAACTGCAGGATGGAGATGTGCACTAATATTACAGTTAGGCTTTAATGAACCAAGTTCATCTGAGGAGAGGACATCTCCTATCTCCCTTGTTTGACAGGTGCTATGTGGTTTTATCAGCTGCAAAGTACCATCGAGTTCCCCTCCCTACAAAGATTTCTACAGAGCCTGGCTGTCTCCACTCCGCTCACTGTTCCACCCTCCAGTAAGGATTGTGTTGCCTTACTGTTGTGGGGGGTATCATTATGGAGCATGCCAACTGCATTCCATCCGGGAAGTAGCTGCTGCATTTTACCCTATGATTTCCATACTGTTATAACTTCTGTTAGGATGTGAATGTAACTTCTCAGTTCCCTTTAATTTTTACCCCCAGCCATCTTCCCACAGGTGTATCTCTTCACAGGTATGCCAACACAGGATTGTCTGTCAGGAAAAATCTGTTTTCTTTAAACAAAATAGTTTACTGTAGAGTATTGGACTCTGAAATAGTTTCAATTCCATCAATGTTCCCAAAGCTCTGCTTTGATCTCTTCCATTCATTTGGTGCTGGGTATAATCAATATAGCTTCCTGCAACTGAAGCAAAGTTTAGTTTATCCACTTTCCAGCTGATCGCCACTTTTCTCAGATCTCTGTCCTTTCCAAAGAGCATTGAGGGTACTGAATGTTCACATAAGAACCATTTCTGCTTCAGAAACCACTGCATTTCTCAGACAGCTGCTCGTTGGTCTTCTCTCATGTACAGTGAAGGTGGTTTACATCAGAACTGTTATCAGTGTTCCTTGAGGAAGAGGGGCAGTTCCTTACACAGTGTGACCTCCCAAGTCTGACAAACTTACCTGAAGGTTCTTGCCCTGTAACCATACTAGGTAGAAATGTGGTAATCCTGGCAGTGTCTTAAATTTTGTTGCAAGTTTTTAATAGTTCTTCAATCTCTAGGGAAGGTTAGCTTACCCCTTTATCTAAGTGATTATTGTAAAGAGATCTTTGCCCTTCCAAGTAAGGGCTTTCAGTGTTAGAAAGCTCAAGACAACTGGAGGAGAGATGATGAAGAGATGGGCAAGATCCTCTGTGGTACCACAAACAGCTGCAAGCTGATTAGGAGTAGGGCCAAAAAGGTTAAGATACCACTGTATTTTTTCCAAGTGCTGTTCTTTTATTACTGTTCCTTATTTTTGAAAAAGCAATCATTCAATATTATTTCTTATTTTGGTTGTATTGGAACGTTTGTGTAGATTTTTTGAGGTGGGTATTATTCCACATATCTAATTTTATTTTACTTCAGTGCTAACATCAAAGGCTTGATTTTTATTAATAAAGCCTAAATGTCTGCTTTTGCAGATCTGAGTGTGAAATAAAACAGGAAAGACAAAAGATTGCTTCTGGACTTTATGAAAATATGTAATTATGAATGCTTGAACCCATATCAAGCAAAATAAAAGTATTTGGCAAGTAGAGGTTTCATTCACATTGTGCATGTACATAGCTATATTCTAGACCGAAAAAAAAAATTCAGTAAAATGAGTTTCATTAGGCATTGTTGTGCTGCCCCCTGTGGATGTTTTTGAAGTATTACTGTGCTATTTTGGTGGGATACTGGAGATCAGAGCTCTGTAAAAATTTTTTTTTTTGCAGTGAAAACCTGAGAGTCCCAAAATTTTCCTTTTGTGATTCAAAAGTAGGAGAAGAAAGTAAATGTTTTTCTTAAAAATACTCTCTTTTTCCAACATTTTGTTTTTATCTTTTTTCAGTCAGTGTGATTATGACGACTTCTGAATAGCAGCTGTTAAGAGCTTTGCAATGGGGTATTTCAGCAGTTTTATTTCTTCAGAAAGCTGATTAATATTCGCTCTACAGCTGCTTATGGCTGTAAGTTTATCTGGACCAAAGATAACATCTTTCACTGATACCTAAACTGATTAAGTTTTTGGTGCTCTGTTTCAGTCATAGGCATATGGAGTTTTGATTAAGGAATGTATTAACTGAGCACTTTTTTCCATGTCTGATACCAAACAGACAAAAGTAGGATAGGCACGTGTAAAGTAAATCACTTTTTCTCCTATAACTTGGGTCTTTCTTTCAGTTCATCAGCTCTTGGGCTTTTATTAGAAGGCTTAAATCTGAAATTTCATTGTCCCTTTTCTAAAATTTTTATTAAGTAGCACCTGAAACTGAAGAACCAGGATACTTAGAGGAATATTCAATTTTTAGCTCAATTTCATGATCTTAGTGTCTCCTTCTAATTTCCCCAGTTCACTGGCATGATAGCTAGTGATTTTTTCTTTACTTTGGAATTTTATTTTTATCGTTATTATATAATATTATATATGGGATATGAAGAAATGTTTCCTTGTTCCCTTAGGATTATAGGATGATTCGTGGAACTTCAGGAGGTTTCTGATGCAACCTCCTACTCAAAGGAAGGTTGGCTCTGAGGTCAGAACAGGTTGCCCAGGGCTTTATCCAGTTGGATCTTGAAAACCTCCAAGAAGGTAGAGCCTCTCAGCTCCACTGCTTAACTGTTCTTAGAGTGAAAACTTTTTTCCTTATATTCTTAACCTCTCATGTTTCAATTGATGCCCGTTGTTTAATTTCCTCCTACTATGTATCACCATGAAGAGCCTGGTTCCATCTTCTCCTTAACTTCCCTCTGAGTAAGAGAAGGCTGCTCTTGAGTGTCCCTGAAACAGTCTTTTCTGCATCAGGCTGAACAAACCCTGATGCTTCAACCTTTTCCCACAGGACAAGTGCTTCTAGGCCATTGCCTGTCTTGGTGGCCCTCTTTCTTCATTAATTTTTTTTCTTTTTATCAATTCCGTCCTTGCAAACTCTTATTTCAGAATTATCCCATACTTATATTACAGGTATTTAGAAAAGTGTATTTCCCCTCTATGAAGGTTTCATAGGACAGATAGACCTCCTAACATGATCATAGTCTAGCACTGGAATTACAGTATTCCAGTGAGACTACAGCATATTTCCCATGATCTTTTCACTGAATGACCAGTTTGGACTCAGAGACTAAGAACTTTATAGACATATAGTTGGTTAAAGAAAACTTGTGGAGACTGCAGTACCTGAAATGAACTGCCATTCTGTTACCTCTTTAGTTCACAGTTTTCCATAGTTTTACCATATTTGATTTGCCTTTTTGCTTTCTGTTATTCTTCATCTGTTGATATACTGTTAGTTTACTTATGTCTGTGTTTTGAAACAAACAAAAAACCCCAAGCCACTAGATTGAATAGGGCACTAAATCTGATGACTTTGCTGTCTAGTAGATGGTCTTGGTTCTAATGTCTTTTGGTTTGGTTTTTTTTTTTTGTTTGGTTGGGTAGGGGTGGGGTTTAAATTGATGCTTTCCTAAGGCTTCCTTGATAAACTACAATATATCACATCGTGAGAAAATAAGAATGGAGGCTTCCTTTCAGATTGGTTTCTGGATGCTCTTTTTCCTATGACTTTATTCATGTTCTTAAGTAATTCTCTGTTGTCAGACTTTTCAAGAAGTAAACCTGTTTGTAATCATTTAGCTTTGTCAGTTAGGCTGAAAAGATGGGTGGGTGTGTGGCCAACTCTATTAGTTCCTTTAGCAGCTACACTTCTAAAAGTTGTGGTATCTGATAGTTTAGAAAATACATCAGGTTTGTATCTCAGAAATTCCTGTGTTCAAGTAGCCGCTCCAGAACTACCATCAGTGTTATCTTATGTTGTCATGTGGAAATTGTTACAAGAAAAACAGAAATTCTCTGTAATAATCCTCCTGACATAGACATACAAATATTAATTAATATTCTGAGAAAGTGACAAAACCAGTTTATCTGGTGAGGACTAGAAAAAGATAAATTAGTTTTTTGGTGGAAAATACACTCTCAGCACATTGTGTAGTGACTAAGAACCTATAGAAAAATATACTGGTTTTGCGTTATTTACTTCCTTATGTTGGACATTTCTCACACTAAGCTGATCAGTAGAACTGATTTCATCTAAACCATCTAAACCAGGCCAAAAATAATCCAGAAGACAAAGGAGGAGAAAAAAATAGTGAGATGAATGTTTCTTGTGCAGTCAGATGAGAATCAGCAGAGAAGGGGCAGGACTTCTTTGGGCAGTAGGATTTATCGCATTGCTCAAATTGAAAGTGCAGTTTTACCTGAAGTGTAGTTTTATTTGTAGACAGTTTTTGTTTCTGGTCATCTGATGATACTTGGTAGTCCATCCATGCATTTAGGTTGGTGCTGAAGATAATGTTTTGAAAATTCTAACCACTTATGTATGGATGTGAGAGACCAAGCATTTCTCCTCATAGCTTCATGGGTCAGTTTAGAATTGACAACACAGATCTGTGAGGTAGGGGTGCTTGGCATCACCACTACTAGCAATAAAAGCTCTTTGCTGTGTAGCAAGTGGGAAAAAAAGCTTTCTTCAACCCTCGGTGTCCAAAAGCACCTGTAATACCAGGAATTTTTTGCAGTGTTGACAGCTCATGAAAACTTTAGGTGAGGAGGAAGAGAAAGAAAGGAGTTCAATATAGGCATGAAACTCAGCTCTCTACATCATTTGACTGTTTTTGCTGTGTAACATTTCACAGGTATGATAGGCAGACATAGGAATAACTTTTTTTGCCCCACTCAAAAAAGTTGTAATTCTTCCAGTCTGATTGTTGTACATATGCAGTAGCTTTGTAGAGTATGTGAAGTTAAAATTTTTGTTCTTCCCCTTGTTTACAGAGAGGAGAAGAGATTGATGAAATATTTTACCTTTCTTGGAATCTTTGATACAGGAAAGAATGCAGAAAAGCTTATAATATTTAATGAAGAGACTTTGCTAAATATATATGCTAAGGCATGGCATGGGGATCATTTCTGAGTGATGGAAAAGTTTGTGTTGAAAGAAGTGTGAAGAGTAGTGCACAAAAATTCAAAGTGGTTTCCTGAAATTGTAAATCATACTTCAGTGGTTACATCCTGCTATCTCCAAGTGCTGGCAGAAGAGACAAACTGGTACAGAGGATAAGTGATTAGCTCAATCTAAAACAAGGTCCTTGACTTCCTTGAACTAATTTCAGCTCTAAACAGCATCACAAAATTTAAAAGAGCATAGGAAGGTCTGCACCATTTCTAATTCAAAGACTAGCCCATAGCCATAGGCATAGCCATAGAAGAAAAGGAATAGGGCAAGCATCCTCACCTTCCCTTCTCTCCCCTCCCACCCCTGCCAAAAAAAATTCTCTTTTCACATGTTTGTTGGAATGTGGTATAATTTGAATTAGTAAGCCCTGTTGGCTGTCTCTTCCAAGCACCTATGCAGTTTCATCTTTGTGCACCTCTTAACAACTTTCAGCAAGGAGTCTTATAAAGCTACCAGTCATGTCTCAAGAACTACCTTCCTTTGTTTTAAATCTTGATACCAACTGTGCTGTCATGGTGTGGTTGACTGGACTCCTATGTTTAATAAATTTTGAGGTAAATCTTTTGACAAATATTATCTGTGCATAAGTTGCAACCAGTCTTAGTTTAAAATCGTTATTTGTTTCTGGAGAAGATTGATTAGGGTTTTTTCTCCCTTTCTTTGCAGGTACTAGACATTACAGTTTAATCATGGCTACCTTAACAAAATTCAAACATTCTTTCTTTAGAATTAATTCAAATCACTGTTCTAAAGAGTCTGTATTTCTATTTGCAGTGTCTGAGCAACACACCTCCTCTTACAGAGTACTTCCTCAATGATAAATACCAAGAAGAGCTGAATTTTGACAATCCTTTAGGAATGCGAGGTGAAATAGCAAAATCTTATGCCGAGCTTATCAAGCAAATGTGGTCAGGAAAATACAGCTACGTTACCCCAAGAGCATTTAAGGTCAGTAGGGAATTTAAACTGAATGTACATTGTCAATTTTGGATTTGTACTTTTAAGTATACAAAACATATAGAAATACGCAAGAAGAATTTGAAGTAATGTTTATCAGTTTGCAGTCCATTCATTTAACTGTTAAAACACTTGGATGTATATTTAAATAAATGTCACCTGCCCTTGTGCTTTGGTCTTTCAGAATTGGTTTTGACTTCTGTCTCCATTGAAAAGCTTCTCTGTTTTAAGTTTTACCTTTTCAACATGCTGCTGTAGCATCTCAGAAGTATCTATTTTTTCTAACAATAAAGGTACTGGAAGTATTTGTATTTTAATTTTTAGACACAAGTGGGAAGGTTTGCACCACAGTTTTCTGGTTATCAGCAACAAGATTGTCAAGAGCTACTGGCTTTTCTCTTGGATGGATTACATGAGGATTTGAATAGAATTAGGAAAAAGCCTTACATTCAGTTAAAGGATGCAGATGGGAGACCAGACAAGGTAGGGTTTTTGGTGTTGATCATCTTAATTTTAGTCAAGGCTGTATGTTCTACATGATTGTGCACTGAAAGGTTGGGACACTGATCATGTGGGTTTTTTTTCTGGGAGAGATTTCAGAAAATAAGACCATAAAATAGGGAGTTTGTTCAAGAACATGCGTAAATTTCTTTTTATTTGTAAGATAACTGGGGAGATGGGAGGATGGTGTGGCTTTTTTAAGACTTCATTCAGACTTGTTTTTCAGTTCAGTGCTAAGTTCAGTTAGAAAAACAATTTCCATTCTGTTGTTCTTTTATTCTTATATCTATGCAGAATTCTGTCTCTCTCCAGTACTCTTACTTTAGGGAAACTGTTCTTTTGTTATTAGTTAATTCATGTGGAATTTTTAGTTTTATTTGCTTTGTCTTTCCCCAAGTCATTTGGAAGTCTCTCTCAGGCTATGTAATACCACTGACAGAATCTCTGTCATTGGAAAAGCATACCTCTTTTAACCTGTGATCCTGATAGTAGTAACATACCTTACAGGGTCCTTGGGAGTGAGATTTCTATGTTTAGGTGGTTACTGAAAGTTTTCTATCAAGTACTTTTACTAATAATTCTCACTACTACTTTGTCGTAACCCAGATCACACTTTACTTACAGGTGGTTGCTGAAGAAGCCTGGGAAAACCATTTAAAGAGAA
The DNA here is from genome assembly GCF_001715985.3 of Manacus vitellinus. Taxonomy (NCBI): domain Eukaryota; kingdom Metazoa; phylum Chordata; class Aves; order Passeriformes; family Pipridae; genus Manacus; species Manacus vitellinus. The sequence goes on along the minus strand of NW_021940682.1, from coordinate 34,742,619 downwards.
ATGATTCCATCATTGTAGATATATTCCATGGCCTTTTTAAATCCACCCTAGTTTGTCCTGAATGTGCTAAGATATCTGTAACCTTTGATCCCTTTTGTTACTTGACACTTCCATTACCCATGAAAAAAGAACGCACTTTGGAAGTTTATTTAGTTAGAATGGATCCACTGGCAAAGCCTATGCAGGTAAGTGGCTTAATTCATATATTAACACCCTGATTCATGTGACATTAGCAGTGAACCACGAGTTGCTTTACACCATGTAAATTTATAAGTACAACAAGCAAATCCAATAAGTTTTTGATTTCTGGTATGAATTCTGAAGTTCCACTTAGGAAACCTGAGGTAAACTATACACACCTTCTTATATTTCTATCAAGGAAGAATTGGTAATTTCATTGTGGTTATGATAATAAGGCTTCTTAATCTTTAAAATGTATGCTGACATAATTTTTTATTTGAGTGTTGCTCTAGTGAATTTGTATGGTTATAAAAAGTATTTATACACTTAATTTAGTCCTTATTTCTTGGTTCCTTAATCACCAATGCCAAATATTCATAATAAGTGTATATTCATAATTAGGTAGTCCTGAATTCTTCTGTGCTCTCACCTGATTATCAAAAGAAAAATCTTCAGATGAGATTTCTTTGTGAATAGTACCTCTTCTGCCATTTTTTTAGGAATGATAGTATTATACACCTTATAATGGCATGAAAAAATGTAGATAAGGTTATCATAACCAAGTCGTGATTAAATGGTTCTAGCTGTACCTTATGGGATAAGTGAGGTTGGGTGAAATAAATAAGACACAGGCAGTTAGATTCCAAAAAGGCTTAACACTTGAAATGAAAGTACCATAAGAAGGAAAGTAGGGGGGAAAGGGAGTGTTCTCAAAGGCAGTGTGAATTAGGGAAGTCAAAGATAAAGGGACATGTATTAACTAATGGCAGATGAGCCTGCTAGAAATTTAATTAATTGTGAAAACATGTTTGCACAGGGGACACACACAGTAGTTGAAGATGACTTATATGACCTGAGAGGGTTATGCAGGAGTAATAGAGTTTGGGAAGGGTACAAGTTCAGTAGAGTTTTTTTGAGTCTAAATAACTGTAAAACTTAAGGACATAACAAACACATGCTATAGTTGGCAATTAATTATAAAGTTATAATACGTTATTTCTAATTAATCCTTTCTTTACTATGCAAATAACAGATAAGACTCCTGCGTGGAATTCAGACTGTTAATCATCAGGTTCTCTTTCTCCATGTGAAATTAGAATTCATTGCCTGCCATTGCTTTTTTTTTTTCCCCAGTCATACTTTATAAACAACTTGTGTTCTATTCCAAATTTAATAATGTAGTCAATGGCATGCATATTACTTAAATGGTGAAATAAGTAGGTGCTGTTGAAATACAAATCTGACTAATTGGTGCCGTTAGTCTTCTTAGGGAGAAAATAAAATAACATTCAAATCAGCATCATATAAACTAACAAATGGAGTATTCAGAGTGTGTATGTTTGTAGAGTAAAGTTGTGCAGGTAGCTACTACGTTTTCAGCAGCTTTTGGAATTTGATTTAGTTCATTTACATGCTTCACACCGTAAGTTCAAGAATATGAAAGAAGTATGTGAAATATGCTGCACATGTGATAAGTGGTTTAGGTTTGTTCCTCATGTATATTTGTTCTCTTAAAAAATTAAAATTATATTTTACTTTTTAGTACAAAGTAGTTGTTCCCAAAATTGGAAATATATTGGATCTTTGCACAGCATTGTCGGCTTTGTCTGGTGTTGCTGCAGATAAGGTAGGAGTGATCTCTTATATGAAGCACAACAATGAACAGTTCAATGCACATTAACCTGATTTAATGATGTACACTCCGTTTTCTTTTTAGATGATTGTTACTGATATATACAATCACAGGTTCCACAGGATATTTGGCATGGATGAAAATCTAAGTAGTATTATGGAACGTGATGACATTTATGTGTAAGTACATAAGTACGTAAGTACATTTATGTGTAAGACATTCATGCTTCATGTCTCCTTGCAGTTTGTTTAGTTATCTGCAAAAGATTAAAACCTAGACATCAGGTAAAGATGAAACTGGGAGGGGGTATTATTTTTTTATTTTTCCCCCTTTGCACCCTTTTACGTGACCATTGTTCTTGTATTTCTGATTGTTTTTCTTTTAGATTTGAAATTGCTATCAATAGAACCGAAGATACGGAACAAGTTATAATTCCTGTTTGTTTAAGGGAAAAGTGCAGGCACACTAGCTATAGCCATAGTGGTTCTTTACTGTTTGGTCAACCTTTTCTCATAGCAGTGCCTAGAAACAATACTGAAGATAAACTCTATAACCTGCTGCTGCTAAGAATGTGGTAAGGTTATTGTTTAACAAAAAAATATATTTATTAAGAGTTATGCTAATCATTGGAATCAGTAGGCACTTATTTTTACATGCATTTTTAACAAACTGATTAGATCTGAGTACTTTGTCTTTTATTTGCATTCTGTTAAATTTATTAAATCTAAAATTTTAGCCCCTTGAGATATGAACTGGTATGAATTTCAATTTGATTTCTTGTTAGCATGACCTCATCCAAAAAGTATTTGAGATGACAGTAGAGAGTTCGTCTGTATTGTCAGTTTAAGATAAATAATTCTGTTGTATGCTTAGCTGTTCGTTAGGAATTGGTAAAATGGAAATGTTTTCCAATTATTCTGTTATGGTCATACCTCCTGTATCTACTATACAAGTTTATATACTAATTTATGTTGTAAAAGTACATGGTAGACACTTTCTGAAACTAGGCTGGAATTAGTATCATTATGTGGAAGAAATTGGAATCATGTAAATTCCAGTTTAAATTTAAATTAATTTTCTGTTGATGTAACTTTCTCTGTAATTGAATCCTTATAAATTTTTTTGTGTAAAAAAATACGGTTAATGAAAGTTAAAGAAATTACTTCTGGACAAAGAGAGACTGATCCCAAAAATCAAGTTGTTTAAAATAAGTAGCTGCCAAAAATGTAAGATCATATAGGAGTGGGTTTTCAGATGTGCCTGTAACAGTAGACATGTTTGGCAATAAAACTGTTAATTCTGAATAAATCAGAAAGAAGTGCAGAAATGCAGTACATTAGAAAGAATTTGCTTTAACAATTTAATGACTTGGTTTGAACAAAGTAAATATTTAAAAATCCATTGCTTCTAACTGTTTCTTTCACTTGTTATATTTAGCCGATATGTAAAAACATGTACTGAAAGTGAAGATACTGAAGGATCTCTGCATTGTTGTAAGGACCATGGTATCAATGGTAATGGCCCAAATGGAATACATGAAGAAGGATCTCCAAGTAAGACTGGAATATCTAAACCTGCTTAGTATTTTGGGTTCAATTTGAAACAGAAGTTAACTCTAACGTCTTTCAATTATTGTCATTCTGCCTCATTTTTTGCTTTTTATTCTTCTGATTGCTTCAGGTGAAATGGAAACAGATGAGCAAGATGATGAATCCAGCCAGGATCAGGAACTTCCTTCAGAGAATGAAAACAGCCAGTCAGAAGATTCCGTTGGAGGTGACAATGACTCTGAAAATGGATTATGTACTGAGGATACTTGCAAAGGTCAACCACTCACGGGACACAAAAAGCGATTGTTTACATTCCAGTTCAATAATTTAGGCAATACTGACATAAACTACATCAAAGATGATACCAGGCATATTAGATTTGATGATAGGCAACCTAGGCTTGATGGTAAGTCATGGGGAATGGGTTGGGCAACATTTGATTCTGATACTCTTTTCTGACTCCATTTCTGTGTTTCATTTTCTCTGTGTGATATTTGATATATCTTTTTTTTCAATTGTGAATTCTGTATGAATAATTGATTTGTTATTGAGATTGACTCTTAGAAATGCAGAATTTTTGTGTGCTTCAATTTTTCATCTTAAATTCATGATAGCATTGTTTTATTCATTTTGAAGAATGTTTGCCCAAAGTTAATCCAGTTTCATGTAAAGCAAGAAATAATATTAAGAGAAAATATGTTTTTTAATCTTAGAAAGATCTTTCCTTGCTTTGGATTGGGATCCTGAGTTGAAGAAGAGATATTTTGATGATAGTGCAGCAGAGGTAAGCTGTTTATGTTGCTCCCCTTTCCAGCACAAATAAAACTTAAATGTAAAAAATACAGTTTAATTAATGTGACATGAGACATTGTAAGTCTTCACAAGAAGAAGCTAACATATCTTTTTTTCATGTTACTCTTAGTAAATATGTTGTCATAAATAAACTTCATATACACATCCAAGTAATTAGCACATCTGAGGCTTACAAACTTGGAAGTAAATCTGAAGCTATGAAAACGTTTTGCTTGAATGGTTTCTAATCAGTTTTTCCATATATAGGAGCTTTGTAGTTACTGTTTAGTAAGACGACATCACTAAAATGAGTTTTGTTTCATTTGTTCTCTTAACTCAAGAAATACTTCTCTTTAGGATTTTGAAAAACATGAAAGTGTGGAATATAAACCTCCCAAAAAGCCTTTTGTGAAATTAAAAGATTGCATTGAGCTGTTCACAACAAAGGAGAAACTAGGTGCTGAAGATCCATGGTAAGCGCAAAAGATGAAAAATTGTTAGTTCTGTGGTACATCTCTCAAAGTATAATCAAAACCACACATGAACATTGAGATACCTAACTGATTCCTTAATGCTATTTTGAATCTTGTTATTTCAATCATAATTGAAGATTCTCAAAATGTTTTCTACTTTGATCCATTACTTAACTTAAATTTTTACCATGTGCAGAAGATTATGTTTGTAAGAGAAACAGTTAATGCATTGGAAATTAGGAGGAAGGGGTGATACAAAAGATATTCTAGTCTGTGAACTGTGATGGACAGTGAATGAATAATATTATGACAAATTCAGTGCAGTGGTTTAAACAAATATTCCTTTCTGAGATGAGAGAGGTTGTTGCATACTATTCATTTTTTATGCAAATACATAACTTGCCTTGCATTGATCTCTGAAATAGGGATGTGCTTAAATGGTAGGTTTGTGGGATGGGGGATGTCTGTAGTCATTACAACCACTCAAATTATTGTCCTAACTATTCGTTTTTGGCAGACAAAAATTGATTTTGATTCATGGTTCTTTCAAATTATAATTTTGAATCATATCTGAATATTCACAATTATAGTATGGTCCTGTAAGATCCTTTTTCTCCAGGAATTTTCTAGCAGATAAATTCTTCATCAACTTTGAGCTCAGAATTAAGTTTGAAAAGAGTGTCTGCCAATTTTTCTCTTGTAGATACCTAAAAGTTTTGGAGACCTTCAAACATTGTCACCAGAGATCCTCCTATATTTGTGCAGTGTAGGGAGCTAACTTAGAAAATCTCATTTTTTTTTGTTGGGTTTGCTGGATTATACAACACTGAATAGACCATTTGAGATACCATATAACTCAGGTATGGTGAAGCACTTCCGTTTTTGCAGCACATTTTAAGCAGATTATTTAAACTACAAAATAAAACTACTGCAAAGTCAAACAGCTGCTACTAGATACATTTCACCAAAGGTCATCAATCACATTTTTCTTCATTTGTTAGGTCTTCACACGTCTAATCTACAAGAGCTCATCATCCCTAGTCCAGCACTATTTGTATTCTAGATATTCTAGGCCAGCTGGGAAAACAGATTTTCAATTACAGCTTGCCCTTACAGTTCTCCTAATTTCTTGTCTTTATCTGATGTTGCTATTTAAAGACATTTGTGCAGTCTTTTTACTTAGGGCTCATCTCTTTTTCTTTCCCTTCCCTAGATTTTTATTTGGTACATACCAAGGTGTAGAATATGCATAGACCACTTCACGGAAGAGTTGCTTCCATTCATTTTTCTTACTTATCTTCCTCCCTGAGCCTTAGTTCCTGAAAAATTCAAGTACACATTGTAGGGAACAGAAGTTTATAAGTCACAGCCTGTTTAGTACTTGGCTACTAAGAAGGGAAGTTTTTTTAGTAGTCACTGTTATCTGGTTTTAGGTGTAGGCGAGATGGGGTCAGAGACAGATGAATTTGGAAATTGAAACTTGAAAAAGTCAGTTATCTGTTATTTTTGACTTTTCTTATAGTCAGTTTCAAAACCCTTCATCTTTTTTTTTTTAAATAAAATACAAGAAAGCCACATATAGGGAATCCTATAGAAGATGAGAATTCAATTTTGGGAGAGTGCTACTTTTGAGTTTAAAATGCTGTTGAGCTTCACTGTGATCACACTTGCACATTTTAAACTGGAAGAAATATCAATAGCATTAGTAACAAAAGAAAAAATGTGTGTGGTTGAGTTTTGCTCATTCAGTTCCTCCCCGTGTTACTGACTTTCTCTGTAGTAATGTATTTTTAAATACATATGGATTACAGTTATTTAAAATTGATTTTTTTTTCTTTTAGGTATTGTCCAAACTGTAAAGAACATCAGCAAGCTACTAAGAAGTTAGACTTGTGGTCACTGCCCCCTGTACTGGTAGTTCATCTAAAGCGCTTTTCCTACAGCAGATATATGAGGGACAAGTTGGATACATTGGTTGACTTTCCAATAAAGTAAGAAACCTAAACATTTTGATGCTAGAGGTGTAAAAGCATGACTAGGGCACATGTTTAATACAGCAATTATGTAAAATGGGTGTGTTTTCAGTTTCTATGTGTGTATCCAGTACACACTGATAACAAATTGCTTGTAGGTTAAAAATATGAACTTGGAAAAATAATAATAGTAGATAAATGTGGAAGATTACTGGTTCCCCTTCCACTTCTCACAGAGTGAAAGAGATGCACTGTCAGAATAGTCTGGTGTATGTGTTTTTTTGTAGGGAATATAAGGTAAAGGGCTTGAAGACCACCAAAATGTAAAATGGTTAAAAGTAGTAACATGACTGAATTTTGGTTTGGTTTTTTTGTGTTTGTTTTATTTTGTTTTGTTTTTTAACAGTGACTTGGACATGTCAGAGTTCCTTATTAATCCTAATGCAGGGCCTTGCCGCTACAACTTGATTGCTGTCTCCAACCACTATGGAGGAATGGGAGGAGGACATTGTAAGTTGATTTCAAGTATCATCATTCTACATGTCACCTTTCTTTCTGTGTTGATTTTGATTTAAGTGCTGATCACTTTGAATCAGTGGTGCTTTTTAATGATTTAGGGACAATTTTTTTTCATTGCCTTGAAATGCTTTCACAAGTACTCTGACACAAAAATCTATATGTAATGAGCTTTCAAGAAAAATTGTAGGTTCTTTTATACTTGTAGCTGTGCACACTGCGAAAAGAGAAAGCATAAGAGCTCTACAAGAGCTACCATACTCTTACAACTGATTTTACCTTGCTTGTCTATATTCTTGTTCATTGTGCAAGTCCTTGAAAGTAAAGAGAAAAAATGACTGAGGGATTTTATTTGGCTATCCTGTCTCAGTATACATTGTTTTTAGAAAGGTAATGTTAGTGGTTAAGCTCTCGTTCTATAAAAAAAAAAGTGTGAAAGGTGAGTCTAATAGTGATTATAGGTTTAAGTTAGTTAAATGTGAAGTATTTCACAGTAACAGAGTCTACCAACTGATTGTATTACATCTATGAAGATGCAGAGCCCTAAGACATTCTATTTTTTTGTCCTAGATACTGCTTTTGCAAAAAATAAGGATGATGGAAAATGGTACTACTTTGATGACAGTAGTGTGTCCACTGCATGTGAGGACCAAATAGTGGCAAGTACCTTTTGTGTTTCTAAAATTGAGACTGTTGATATCTTCTGCTTGAGGGAAGAAAAATGAAGAGTAAACAGTGGAACTTGCGTTAAATTTGTAGATAATAGTTTGCTTCTCTCGAAGGAGAGAAAATAACTTAAGTGAAAGGTCTAGATTTCTTTGTAATTTTGTGCTGTATACTTGGAAGCAAAGAAAAAAAAATTGTAACTCGGGTTGTAAATGTTTTGTTTGGAGCCTCGTGAACATATTACACTTTTCTCTTTTACAGTCCAAAGCAGCGTATGTGCTCTTCTACCAGAGGCAGGACACAATCAGTGGAACTGGCTTTTTCCCACTTGACCGGGAAACTAAACAAGGTGCTTCAGCTGCCACAGGCATCCCACTAGAAAGTGATGAAGACAGCAATGAAAATGATAATGATATAGAAAATGAAAATTGTATGCACACTAACTAATGGGAAGAACTAGAAGCCATAAAAGAGACTCTCTTACTGGGGATACAGATTGAAAGAGTGAAAATGCCCACCAAATTAAAAATAAAAATCTGAGATGGGGAGTTTCAGATAACAGAATGTAAATCTTATTACATTTTAACATGTGCAGTACTTGAAGTGAAACAATAAAAACTTAAACAGAAATTGTCTCTAATGCATTTACTGTCTCGTATTCACAAGGTATATATAGGAAATCACAGATAAACCCCTTTTAAGTTTCCGCTGCTGTTCTGATGAATTATGTTTTCTTTTGTTTTGGATGTGAGTTAATAACTAAAATATTAAATCTGTGGACTTCTGACATTTATTTTATAAGTATTGCAAGAATACTACTGCCAAGTCTAGTTTCTGGATGACTGTATAAATGTTCCTTAGCTGCCACACAGACTACAAGTAAAAATGTCATAAATAACTACAGTAGTAGTTTTTTTGAAACAAAAAATTTTTGTTTCTCCCTATTTTTTTCTTAATTCAATCACAATAGAAGAAGTAGCTTGAAAAAGGTGTTTTAACCTTTTGTGTTATAGTGGAACATCCAGAATATTATGTTCATCTTACTGCTGCTGTGGAACAGGTTCTGGATTTCATGCTGCATTAACAAAAAGGTTTTCAATTAAATGTAAGTATTCATTGTTGCTTGTTGGAATCTACTCTGCAGACATAATTCCTGTTATCTTGCTTATAAGATATGCTTAATTTTAATCTGGTATCAGTCCAAAATTTAAAATTGTGCTGTAAGTTCTCTTTCCCCAGTTTTTGTAGTTTGACAGCTTGCAAACTACTCTGTATTAAGGTCAAAGTTAATAGTATTCTGTATCCATAGTAATGACTGTGTATCAGGCTTAGATGAGAATTTTTTCAGTATAACCTGCCTTTAAATTGTTAATTAACAAAATCACTTTAAAGGTAGACCTGTTAATTTTCTTTGTGTGTTCCTGATGGAATTCACCATGGCCTTACAGCATATCTGAAAAGGTAACTCATAAGAGAATTGGCATTTGCATGTTCAAGTCAGAACCTGTACAGTATATAAGGCATACAAACTCCGAATTGGATTTCAGTTAACTATCTTCAGGGGTCCAGGATGCCAAAATAAGTGTGACAGTTTGAAACATTTTTTGATTTGCTGCTTTCCCATTGATCTAGTTGGAAGAATGTATTGTTGATTTGTATACAATACTGCCTTTGAGAGGGGCTCTAAAGTGTGGGGGCACACGTCACATATCTACTACCTGGAGAATTGCTTTGTGTCCCACTGTTTAAACAATTTAAAAAAAGAAAAAAGCAAAAAGTATGATGTTCTTCACTTGAACTAATCAAATACAATAGGTTATAAATTGTGTATTGTAAATAAAAGTTCACTCTGTGAGTGCACATTTTGGTAAATTATTTATTTATGTTAGCATTAAAAAGTTTAAAAAATTGCATTTGACCAGGATATAAATGAGATATGTTGGACATGGCTTTGCTTTATACCTTGATATTAAAACTGGTGTTTCATCCTGGTATTTTAAAGCTGCTTTGAGGTTTGTTTTTTTTTTTAAATGTAAACTAACCTCCTGCATGACAGAGGTTAAAATTTTGTCTGCACTTGAGTTCACTTGGGTTTACATTTGAAATGCGCATGTTTATTTATACAGATTTCAATAAAGCTATTCAAGGCCTTATTTAGTGTTCCATTTTGTTACACGCTCTTTTCCCACACTGTGTCTGGATAATCTTTGTCTAAGACTTACATTTTCAATTACAAAATGGCTATGTAACGACTAACACAGAATAAGATGAATAATATTTCCAGACAATAGTATATAAAAAAGGGGGCTTGTCCTATCATTGGCTCTAAAAGTATTTAAAAGGCTGCAAAAACAGTGTATTGTCATAAATATTTTATTTTTAAAAGTAATACTGTAACAATAATCAAATAGAAAGATACTAATTGTGAGATGGTTCATGAAATATATTTAAGGTTAGATAAACCAGTATGGGGGGGATGATACAAGCTTTTGGCTTAAAACCTTGTAGCTAGGTATGGAATACAGTAACCTAGTACAAAGCTATTACCTAAATATTTATTAATTAAATGAGGATTATATGTGGAGTAGAGGAAGGAATTCTAGAGAAGTGATCTACTCTTTGAATAACACATACAAAGAGGCTCCCTTCATTCATACTCCTATTTGGTTTTCCATATCATGTTAGCCTAGAACTTGATAGGAAAAATCACAGAGGAGCAAAGGATCTAGTTTGATTTACCAAAGTACTTTGGAGTTGGTAGATTGGAGCTTTAATATCTGATAACTCAGATCTCCTAACACACTTCATTCTCCCTTTGAAAATGCAAATACATATACATACACAGAATCTTACATTTGAAGGAATGTACTTACCTTCTAATAGAATTTAAAAGGGTATTGATCAAAGTAGGATTTAGTTAGAAAAAAATTACATAATTCTTTGTTACTGTTAATTTGGCTTCCAAGATTACACATACAAAGTTTCTGTAATCAGCTTCCTAAAGAGAGAAAGAAAACAGCAACATTTCTGTGGGTGTGTCAAAGGTTTCTGGGAATTCAGTCAAATTGTGAGTTTCATAAAACTTACATATTCATATATAAGATATGATAACTCATCCAGTGTGGACATGCTTAACAATACAGAAAATATATTATTATTTACAGTGTTTATCAAAAGTTATTGTCACTCAACTAGACATTTATATAGAGAAGAGGATCCTAACATCTCCCTATGAATCATGTCAGATAAAAATCTACAGTCAGCTTTCTTTTTTCATCAAAAACCTTGCTATAAATAAGTATCAACAAACTCTAGAATTATAAGATTCACTTAACCTTGTTAATATGACAGTCACTGAAACAAAACAGAGTAGGAGGCAGAAGACAGCTTGCAATTGCCAGTTACTCCATGGACTTTGTGACAGCAATATGTCATTTAAAGCCACACTGGGAGGGAAGGAGAGGTGAGGGGAGAGTGCACAGAACCTGTTGTTCTAGTTGGCTTCAGACAATGTTCTGAATGCTTCAGTATAGATCAGTTCCCTGATCTCTTCCATCACCCACCTAAATTCAAGTCCCACCTGCCTTCCTGGCACACTGAGGTGAAGTTTGCAGCTTACAGTTGAGCTGACAAGATGAGAAAAGCTCTTAAGATGTTCCCCTGTCAGATACTGCAACTACCACTAGTTGCTGATGGGAGAGCCACAACCCCTTCTAGGTTTCCCAGGAAGTTAGCCCTGTGTTATGGAGTGCAGTGTATTTTTTTAAGTAATTTAAAATCTTAAGAAGGAAGTCAGAATGGCTGGAAAAGTAATTAATTGGCAAACCCACTACTTTTCTTCAAAAATTATGTCGCCTTCTTTGAGGTCAGACTTTGTAATTGCAGGTTATGGGTTTTCATTGTTTCTGTGCACTCGTTACTTTGACAAAGAAAATCACCATAAATGTAGTGAAACAATAAGAAACCTGTATCTGATAGAATAAGCATGTTCTTAGTCTGCAGGCAAATTGCTCTCTTCAGATTTTTTTTAATTCCTTTTCCTTAGCAGGTAAACATTGTGGAAATGGTTCCACTTCCATAGTTCCAAGATTGCATGCTTTACTGGCATCATGTGCTCCTGAGGCAGGCAGAGAGACCTATCTTACTAAAAAGAAATTACATCTTGGAGTAACATGAAAACCTTGGAATAGTCCAAATGTGACAAATTTATTTAGGGAATCAACTGGGTTACTATATGCCAGTGTATTGGGTCTGACTGAGCTGGAGTTCATTTCCCCATAGCAGCCCTCACAGTGCTGTGCTTTGCATTGGTAGCTAGAAGGGTGTTGATAACACACCAGTGTTTTGGCTACTGCTCAGCACAGCATCAGCACTGTAACATTCCTCCCTCAATCGAGGGCAAGATCGTGGGAGGGGACACAAGCAGGCCAAAGCTGACCCAAACTGACCAAAGGGATATTCCAGACCATATGATGTCAGCTCAGATATCAAAGCTCAGGCAAGGAGCAGGGAGGCAGGCATTCATTGTCTCCAATGGCTGCCTGCTGAGGAACCGTCACGTGTGCTGAAGCCCTGCTTCACACAGGCCAACCATCGCTGCTGATGGGAAGTAGAGAATAAACGGTGCTTTGCTTCTGCTCTAATAAAGTGCCTTATCCCAACCCATGAGTTGTTTTCCACCTTACTCTATCTGGCTGGGAAGGGGAGTGATAGAGCGGCTGAGTGGACACCTGGCATCCAGCCAAGGTCAACCTACCACAGCCAGGTAGCATTAACAGTCATCCTGGGCCAAATAATACAGAAGCTGATACAGGACTTTAATGATAAAGAATTCACATCTGTCCATATGGTTTTATGAAAAGTAAATTTTGTTATATGGGGGGGCAGTAATTGGAAAAGACAGTTGATAAATGTGATAATTTAGATGTGCCTAGAATTATTTCAGTGCTTGGCTCTTAATTGTCACCTTAAGTATCACATTGCTCTCATCAAAACATGAACATTATGCAGTATCACCAATACAAAGTTTAGGAACCAACCAAAAAGCTCAAAATAGTTTCCATTAGGAAGTCATTGTGGAATAGGAATGTTATTGGAGAAGTTAATGACACTTGGTCTTAAATTAATGTGCAAATTAAATTTCAGTGTGCAAAATATTTGGATCGTAGCTACAGAATTCAGATGAGCTTAGTTTGTTTTCAACATCTGTCAATGTTCTAAAATACATACTACACTGTGGGTGTTGTGTAAATGTGAGTGCGTCTTTTGGCTGAGGAGAAAGTCTGCAAACAAGGGACAGTAATTACTGACTATGTATCATATATACCTGTTAAAAGCAAATACAAAAACATATTGATTTTTGGTATGGGAAATAATGCCTTACAAGATGTTTTCAGGAACTTTAAATTTAGCTTTTTGTGTAATATTTTTCAGATAAGGTAGTGCAGATTAAGAGATAAATCAAAGAGGGTTGTAGTACTACTTAATATGGGAAGCATTTGGTTATTCTCTCTCTCTAATCTTTGAATTTCTGTTTGGGTAATGTCATGGTTGGTCTCATTTTTAGGATATAAATTGTTCCTATAATATCACAGAATCAAAGAATCACAGAATATGGTGAGTTGGAAGGGACTCACAAGGATTATTGAGTCCAACTCCTGCAGAGGACCCCTCCCAAAAGTCACACCATGTGCCTGAGAGTATCACCCAAATGCTTCTTGAACTCTGTCAGGTTTGGTGTTGTCTGTCCCCTGGGAAGCCTGTTCCAGTGCCCAACCACCCTCTGGGTTGAAGAACCTCTTCCTAACATCCAGCCTAAACCTCCCTGACACAACTTCAGGCCACTCCCTTGGGTCCTGTCACTGGTCACCACAGAGAAGAAATCAGTCCCTGCCCCTCCTCTTCCCCTCATGAGGAAGTTGTAGACTGCAAGGAGGTCTCCTCTCAGTCTCGTCTTCTCCAGGCTGAACAGACCAAGTGACCTCAGCCGCTCCTCAAACGGCTTCCCCTCAAGGGCCTTCACCATCTTCATTGCCCTCCTTTGGACACTCTCTAACAGCTTAGTATCTTTCTTATATTGTGGTGCCCAAAACTACACACAATATTCAAGGTGAGGCCACACCAGTGCAGAGCAGAGCAGAACAATCCCCTCCCTCGACCAGCTGGAGATGATTTGCCTGATGCCCCCAGCACACAGTTGGCCCTCCTGGCTGCCAGGGCACTGCTGACTCATCATCAACTTGCCATCCACCAGGACCCCCAGGTCCCTTTCTATGGCACTGCTTTCCAGCATCTCATTCCCCAGCCTGTACAAACATCCAGGGGTGTCCCATCCCAGGTGCAGAATCCGGCACTTTCCCTTGTTGAACTTCAAATGGTTGGTGATTGCCCAGTCCTCTGACTTGTTAGGGTCTCTCTGCAGGGCCTCCCTGCCTTTGAAGGAGTCAACAGCTCCTCCCAGTTTTGTGTCATTTGCAAACTTGCTTAGTATCCCTTCCAGTCCCGTGTCCAAGTCATTTATGAACAAGAGCACAGGGCTGAAGATAGAGTCCTGTGGAAGCCTCCACTAGTGACAGGTCACCAGTCTGATGTTACTCCATTCTGTTACCCTCTGTGCTTGGCCTGTGAGCAATTGCTCACCCACCATATGATTTGTTTATCCAGCTGTGTGCTGTCCAGAAGGATTCCTGTGAGAGACAGTATTGAAAGCTTTACTGAAATCCAAAAAGATTACATCAGCTGGCTTCCTCTGATCAACTAGGTGGGTTACTGTGTCATAGAAGGAAATCAGGTTTGGTAAATAGGACTTTCCTCTCATGAAGCCATGCTGGCTGTGACCAATGACAAAATTGTCTTTCAGGTGTTTTTCAACACCTCCCAGAATAATCTTCTCCATAACTTTACCAGGCACTGAAGTGAGACTGACAGGCCTGTATTTTCCAGGGTACCCCATGCCCTTCTTGAAAATTGGGACAAGGTTTGCCAGCTTCCAATCAGCTGGGACCTCTCTAGATTCCCAAGACGGCTCAAAAATCATCAAGAGAGGTTTTGGGAGATCAGCCAGCTCTTCAAGTATTCTGAGATGAATCTCATCAGGCCTCACAGATTTGTATGGATCCAGCTGGAGCAGCAGATCCCACACCATTTCAGGGTTGACTGGGAGTTGATCATTCTCGCAGTCATGGTCCTCCAGCTCAGGGCACTGAGACCTCCTTGGTCCGTTATCTGTGTTGAAGACAGAGGCAAAGAAAGCGTTAAACACCTCTGCCTTGTCTCTGTCCCTGTTTGTGAGGTGACCATCCTCATCCTGTAATGGGACAATGCTATTTCTATACTGCCTATTGCCATTAATGTATTTGAAAAAAACTCTTTGTATTGTCCCCCAAGTTTCTGGCCAGCTTCAACTCCAGTTGAGCTTTGGCCACAAATTTTCTCCCTGTGGCAAGCAGCATCTTTGAATTATTACCATGTCACTTGACCTTACTTCCACTGGGCATACACCTTCCTTTTTTGCCTTATCTCCAAGAGAAGATTCCTGTTCAGCCAAGCTGGCCTTCTGCCTCACCTGCTTCACTTCCAACATTTGGGAATTGCCTGCTCCTGTCCCCTTAGGAGGTGATGTTGAAAAAGTGACCAGCACTGACGGACCCCAGCACCTGCAGAAACATTTTCCCAGGGGACCTTAATAATTCCCTGAGCAGCCTGAAGCCTGCTCTCCTCATGTCCAGCATTGAGGTTTTGCTGGTACTTTTCCTCCTGTCAACAGAGATTTTAAACTTGATCCTTTTGTGGTCGCTGTGGCCAAGAGGGCCACCAATCTCTACTTTGCTCAGGAGATCCACTCTGTTGACAAGCAGCTGATCAAGGAGGACATCCTTCCAAGCTGACTCCCTTAGGGCCTGTTCCATAAAGTTGTCATACAGATTTTTTAGGAATCTTCTGGCTGGGTTGTACCAGCTGTGTGATGCTGCCAGTTAATTTCTGTCAAGTTGAAGTCTCCCATAAGGACAAGGGCAGTTGACTTGGAAGTGTCCCTTAGTTCCTCAAAGAATAATTCACTGGCATCATTGTCCTGTCCAGGAGGTCTATAGCAGACTCCCACAATGACATCCACATTATTTGTTTGCCCCTTTATTCTTACCCAGGGCATCTCAACGGTGCCATTGCCAACTGTGAGCTCCATACATTCTAACCTTTCTGTTACATACAGTGCCACTCCTCTGCCTCTTCTGCCCTACCTATCTCTCCTGAAGAGCCTGTAACCATCCAACAGGGCACTCCAGTCATAGGTCTCATCCCACCAGGTTTCACTTATGCCAATGATGTGAAATCTCTGGGACTGGGCCAAAGCTTTGAGATCCTCTTGTTTCTCATGCTGCGTGCATTGGTGTAGAAACATTTCAGGAGTGGTACGTTGTAGCCAACATCTCTTGAGGCAGACTCAGGGATCCCGTGGGTGCTGTTTCTTCAAGTTCTGGCACACCATCCCATTGCTCATCACTGGTGAGCCTGGTTTTGTCCCCTTCAGGGAGAAAGAAATAATGCAGAACTGTGAATGTATGTAAAAACAATTAATCACAGCTAAGACAAGGACAGAATATGGAAAAGCCTATACTGAATGAACAGAAAATATGAATGTAATGAGAAAGCAGCTGTAAGATACTAATAAGGAGGTGTTACAGGATTTAAAAAAGAGCAGAGTCCTGTGATTAAAAAAAGCAAATACTGCAAAAGTCACTAACAGGCAACTGAGAATTAAAATCTTTAATAGTTGTAGTTTGTGTTGTAGAGACAGGGGAAAAAAAAAGTAATTTGGTTTCTAGTAATAGATTTCAGTTCTAGTGAAAGATATAGAAAACCAGTAGAATAGAAACAAACTAGAGGTGAATTCTAGCACATTACATTTTGAAATAAGATAGTAATAGAAGAGCCATATTCTTTTTTGACACAAGTCCTCACCTAGTCATTATCTAGAAAACTGCAGTCTCTTGTGTCCAAGTGTTTGATAATGTCTTGAGATCAGGAGCCGAGTTAATAATTTTGAGGAACTGGTTTACAAAAGAAGGCTCCAAATGTCCTGAAGGGGGGAAAAAATGAATTATGGAATCAATCAGGTTGGAAAAGACCTCTGGTCAAAAACCACCATGTCAAGCAGATCATGGCACTAAGTGCCACGTCCAGTTTTTCCTTAAACACCTCTAGGGACAGTGACTCCACCACCTCCCTAGGCATTAGATTCTAATGTATAATCACCCTTTCTGTGAAGAAATTCTTCCTAATATCCACCTAAACCTCCCCTGGCACAGCTGAAGACTATGTTCTCTTGCTAGGTGCCTGGGAAAAGAGGCCAACACCCACCTGGCTACAACCTCCTTTCAGGTAGTTGCAGAGAGTGATGAAGTCTCCCCTGAGCCTTCTCTTCTCCAGGCTAAACAACCCCAGCTCCCTCAGCCACTCCTCATAGGACAAGGAAATGTCCATTTCTTTGAAATTCTACTATAAGTCTGGCTTTCTGCAATCTTGCCTCCAACAAAATAAGACATTCAAGCCCACCAGATATTTGTGTCCCCCGTAACAAACCGTGGCTGAGCTGGTCAGGAGCACCCGATTTGGTAAAGAATCTCTCAATGTGTAGTACATGTTAACTCCTAATTTTATAGTTCAATCATTTGTCAGATGGTGTGGTTTAGTTAGTTAGGATTGGAGCAGGGAAGTAAGGCCCCTAGAAATAAACAGCCATAGGAATCTAATGATGACCATACTGTCAAAGGGAAATAAGGTTTCAGACTGGCTGAACAAGTTTTACATCCTACTTAATGACCTGTTCAGTAGCTCCAGGGCTTGGCTCTCAGGTGGAACAGTGAGTGTTCTGACCTGGAATTTCCTATGTTTCAGCCAGCAGTCAGCCAAGAGTCCATCCATGCACTGGTGTGAGGAGACAAACAAGCTCATCCATTGTGCCCTGGGAGCAGGTTCCAGAAAGCGGCTGCTATTTGTGAAATACTCAATACAACTTGTAGAAATGCTGCCAAAATACCAGTACCAACTATGAAATTGCAACGTCTATGCATCCTTAGTTATGGACGTTCCTGCTAGCACATTACCCAGGACGTAGGTACATACAGTAGTACAGCCCTGCTTTATTGGGAATGCATATTCACATGTGGAGGTGATCTGGGTAGCCATTTTACTACAAAGGAAAGCATTTGGCTCTTTGTGATTGGATTACCACTACAGCTGTCTTCCAAATTCCCTGAGAAGTTCATTCTGCTTATCTGTTTTGATGCAACCTGAGTAACCTAATTTATTTCACACTGCTGGTTATAAACACAGCCACACATGCAGCTCTACAAATATTTATATCAAGGGCAAATTTCTCTAAACGAAATAAGAGGTCTATAATCTTCATAAAGCAACAAAGATGAGTACAACACATCAGGTAAATCAAGGCCTCTACACCAAAGTTCTTCATCTGGATCTCTTCCATAGGAAATTTGTAATCCTCATGGTTTATAGAACTGCCTGTAAAAGAATGAAGGAGTCACACTTCAGTTATCTTTGCAGGCAGTTGTGCTGGAGGACCTCAGAAGTACTTGGTCATATTGAGTCTTTTCTAGGCTGGGCTGAGTTACCTACAAATTACGTTGGTCATGCCAGCAGTGTAGCTGTGGCAGTGTGAGCACACCAACATAGTGTGCTGGCCTCGGTGCTACTTACGTGAGTATAGTGAGTGTAGCTATTTCTACAATTATTTTGTGTTTCATAGATATGACTGCAGTGCCTGCTACATAAAGGCCACCCCGAACACAAAGGAACTAACATCCATTCAGCTGATGGAAACTCTCCTGTAGTTTCTTCTTCTCCTGAAGAAACTCTTCAGCAGCCTCAGGGCTCCTCTCTGGTGTTGCTTTGTGATTAGTAGATTGTCTGTAGGTTACTAGGTGTCTGGAAGTACCTCCATAATTTTCATACAAGCTGAAGAAGAGATAAAAGGGAAATTATTAAGATATAGTGAGGGTTTTGCCAAATAGATTAGAGAGCAGCAAAATAAACAGATTGCAGCACAATGCACATTTCTGACATTCTTGATGGGCATTTTTAAGTTAGACATCCTGCAGTCAGCATGAGATACTCAGGAAAAAACTTATCCCTAGAGCGCAGCTGAATCTACTGTCCACTGGAAGAGCTCTGGATCAAAGAACAGTGCCTAGAATCACAATTATTTTGTTTTAGCACATCTATGTCTTTATCTCTAAACCGAAATTCCTAAAAACAGACGTAAAGATTGCAGTAAATTATGATCAGAAGTGCAACATCTCTGAAGCTGATTGTGACCTCATGCTGTGCTAATTGTTAAGGTGGCAGAGATGGTCAGCATGGGGTTTTTCTATGTAAATAACTGTCAAGTAACATCTCCATCACTGTTCCTCTATTTTCTACACTTTGCAGAAAAAAAATTATCATGAATGGGCTGCATTACACACCCTGCAGGAAAAAAATCACAGGTCCTGCCTGAACAGACATTAATTCTGTTATTTGTGTAAGGGAATGAAAGACGAATTCATTTTAGAGCACAGAGTAAGGTTTGTTTCCCAGGCCAGCCACATACCTCCTGTGTGAGCTGGAAAGTATGAAGGGCTTGGGAGCTGCTGACAAAATTTTGTGATTATCGTGTCCCTGTTGGTCTGTTGTTACACTGCTAGCTGTAAGACAGCAATAAATTAATTCAAGCAGTGGACGGCAGTTCTTTCTCACAAAAGATATTACCAGGTTCATCTGATTCAATTACCAGTACTTGAAAGAGCAACACAAAAGAACCCCACTGCTCTGAGAATCTGTTTGGACAGGATTCAAGCAGAAAAAATTGGAAAAACAGCTTTACTGCCTGGTTACACAAGTCATGGAAGCATCTGAGCCT
Source organism: Manacus vitellinus (assembly GCF_001715985.3). NCBI lineage: Eukaryota > Metazoa > Chordata > Aves > Passeriformes > Pipridae > Manacus > Manacus vitellinus. The sequence continues at coordinate 34,722,919 of NW_021940682.1, read as the reverse complement.
CTGGTTGAGAGATTTGTGTGTGGGCCCTGAAGTGATTGTACTGCGACTCAATATGGAATCGCTGTTGAGTATCTAATAGATGTTATAGGTCTGCCATTTTCACAGAATCACAGAATCAGCTGGGTTGGAAAAGACCTTTGAGATCATCAAATCCAACCCTTGATCCAACCCCACCATGGTTCCCAGACCAATGCTGCTTAATATTTTTGTCGGTGACCTTAAAGAAAATGTACCATAATTACTGATAGATAGCAGCTGGGATTGCTTTTTAGCTGACCAAGTGAAATAAAATGTGTATTAACTGTAAATATACAAATAAAATGGGTACTAACATGTAAATGTATGCTCACACCTATGCAGAAAGGAACAGAAGCTAAATTCATGAGGAGCTTATACTGGAAAACAAAGTATTTTTCAGTCTGCTGGTTGATCTAAATTTCTTGCCCAGCCACATCCTAAAGGAACAAGGCTTTCACTTCTATTCCATAAAAAAAAAGAGAATAGGTACTAGAGGAAAGTTTATTACTTGTGCTTTTAACCCATTTTTGTCACAACAGAAATACTCTCATGTCCCACTTCTTGGGTCTGTAATTTTAGAAGGACCTACTGAAATGTTCACATAGTAAAGGGTTTCTTTGTGCTTACACAGACCAATACAACGCATAGTTTTTATAAAAGATTATAGGAAGTATTTCATATTAACCTGTCTCTCACTGTCTTTTAATTTGAAATTTAACTTTGCCTTTTGATATCAGTATCCATGTTCAATTTTCTCTATAGTGACTCAACTCTGCATTACAAAGAAAATCACCAGAGATGTCTGCAACACCTTTACTTTCCCACACAACTGGTTTCTCATATTGTGAAGTTTGTTTAGTACTGTCACTATTTACAGATTCATATCAATTACAAAAGTATACAGGAGTGTTACTAAAGTGAACTCAGAAGAAAAGCCACAACTCTTCCCATCAGGATGAAACCAATTCATTGCCACAGTGAATGAAATCTGATGGTTTTGCCTCTGTGTAACATGATGACTCACATACAAAACCTGCATCTCCATACATCTACCAGAATGGACTATAACTAGGACTAAACATCTGAAATTAATACAGCCAAGTGCTATCCCATGTTTAATCCAATTAAAAGGACTGATGCACATCATTTGGAATGAATATGAGGTAATTTAATGAATCACAATAGGTCTCATGAGCATTTTTGTTGCTAATTAGGGCCACAAAGCTACAGGATATTATTTCAATCACCCACTGCCCCTCACAAAATAACATAAAATTTAATAACAAAGCAAACCACAATGCAATGATTGCAGTGCAATATGAAATTAGCTTAACAGCTAAGAGATGCATCTGAGACTCAGGCATGTGTAGAATTCCCAATTAAGTCAGCTTAACAACTAACTAGTACTCTTAACTTGCTAGTCAAAAATGTGCCCTCAGACACATCCACATACATTGTTCCACCTTCTGATTCAAAAGTGACTTGAATTGAAACTGAGATATTTAAAGTGTATCAAAAGACTGGCAAGAACTTCTGCTCAGCCTTAGGAGTGCATGCAACAGAATCTATTGCAATGAAATGCAACTGCAGAAGTCACATTCACAATCAAAACAGTGTCACTTAAAAGGATCCTGACCAGTTTAAACAGTTTAGCTGCACTGATTTAGCTTAACTAATAAATCTGCATTTACAAAAGGCTTACATCAAAACAGTGAGAAAGAGGACTGTGTTGTTCAGGAGACTCACCTGAGATCCAGGCACGTGTATAGTTCCCAATTCTTGTACACAGCAGATCTGAAAGAGTTTTCAATTCTGTAACCATGTGTAAGATTCATTTCCAAACTCAGGAGCAATCTTGCAGTATTTGGCTGGCAATGTTGAGCAGACTGAGAGTCAAAGCTGGTAGTTGAAAAGATAGGTATGATCGACGTAAATGATAAAAAGTATGCAAATAGGCAGACAAGTAGATTCAGAGAGTACTAATGTGCCCATGGCTCACTATAAATAGGTGGAAAAATCCAAACATCAAAAAAGAAGTAAATCGTTAAAGCTTACCTATGATGCACATGGATTTTTTGATTTTTAGCTTTTTGTAGAGTTTAGAAGTAGCTGTATTATATCCCTTACCCTTAGCACAGTAGTTTACACATTTATCCAACACTGTTACCCCATTCCATATCACTCCCTCAAAATTCCATTAGCTTTTTTAGACTTCCCTCAAGGTAGGCCTTTATTCTTTCTAAGAACATCTGCACCCTGGCTTGAACGACAAGATACCACTCAGGCATAGTGACCTTCAAGCCCAGAACTTTGGAGGAACTCCAAGGACTAAATGTGCTGTGATGAAGAGGAGGATGTTGAAGAGGGGGTCTCAAAGCCCCCTGCCTCAATTTCCAGAGGGGTGTGCCAGGGGGAGGTGCTGGGAGGCAGACAAATCTGGGATTGGATGGAATAATATCTTAAATTGTGAAAGCCCATGGACATGAGGGGGGCATTGTGTATTCCTGGGGCTTAAGATCAGAAATTAAAGGACCTACCCTCCTTATCTTATCTTATACACTAAGTTGAAGGCTTGAAGTCCTGTTTTCTGTGGTCTCTTAAGGTAACAGCTAAGAAATACATGGGCATACTCAATAATTAATTAACTCATTCTCCTAGCTAATCATCCGTGTTTCTTATTAAGGTTATTTGGACTGGTCTGTGAATTGCCACAAGGACTGAAGACCAGAACAGATACACTAAGACAGGAAAATCATTAGTAAAATGCTTATTGGTTAAGCACATAAATAGTTCTACTGAAGACAAGTCTTGTTCAGTCATAGGTTTGCTTTTATTGAACAGAGGGATGAAATCCTAATTCCCTGTCTGAAGGCAAAGTTTGACCAACTTATTCAATTGTACCAGTATTACATGCAGTTTTAAAAACTCACACCCATTTATCCAGTTCTGTCAAGCTAACAGCCAGTAAAATGAAAATGTAAAAATAAAAATTTTAAAATAATAAATTACTTAGAAAACAATCCTGCACTTTTTACCTCACAAAGCATCCCTAAAGATTTATGAGTACAGGTAGAGTGTTCAGTGCTGTGCCAGTGGGAACCTGACATGATTTGCAATAGATCTCACAGCAAATGAACCCAACATAGAAGTAGGGATGCTTGAATTTATGAAAAGTTCTTCTCACTTCTTCAATACAAGACAAAAAAAAAAATCTTAGAACATTCACTGAATAAGAATGAGGAATTTCAGGAAAGTCTGAAGAAAAGCTGCTATTTAAAAATAGAAAATTTTAAAATAGTACCACAGTAAAAATTTATTCTTCTTTGGATTCTTCTTTTATTTTTCAAGATTCCCAAGTTTGAAAACCACAGCATGTCAAAACTCAAGGATGTTTTCCACCTCCCTGTGTTTATGAACAGGGAACAGAACCATGGTGCATTACAGGTAGGCAACCAACACAGTACATGATTTACAGCAAACAAAATGTGGGAAAATTATTATTGTAGAGACTAGAACCTTTGTGAAATATTAACTGTTACAGTGACGAATGCTGTCCCCCAGAAGGAAGCTCCCAGGCAGCCATCAGGCCTAAGCTCCCTGCATTACTACAAGCAACAGATATTGAAGAGCTCATGCTCATTATTCAAGAGCTTGCTTTAGAAATGAGTTAAAAATTGCTGTTTGTAATGCTTTTAGATTTCAGAGAGACACTGCTGGTGACACAGAAAGTAGCTGGGACCCAACTGTTCCACATCCCCTTGTACTTGCCCTGTGTTTATCTAAAAAGTTCTCAATGAAGGATTCACTCTGGCTTTGCCCAGAGGAAAACACAGAGAGCTGCATACACACACGAGTTGCAAAGGTCACAAAGCTTCACTCCCGCTGAAGAATCACAGAACGCGTCAGGTTGGAATGGACTACAGTGGGTCATCTGGTCCAACCTCCCTGCTCAGGCAGGGTCATCCTGGAGCACATGGCACAGGATTGTGTTCAGATGATTCTTGAGTATCTCCAATGAGGGAGACTCCACAACCTCTCTGGCCAATGTGTTCTAGTGCTCGCACCGGAAAGAAACCAAGAAACTTCAAAAGGAAAACATAACAGTCTGTCTCGCTTTTTAGTTTTTTGTTTTTTTTTTAAATCAAATTCAGCGCTGACTTCCCTTGAGAGCCGGACTTGGGCAAAGGGGACCGACCCCTCCAACCGCTTGGCGGGGTTGGCTGCTGCTGAGG